>NC_057794.1:208155535-208426284 GCF_018294505.1 Triticum aestivum
ATCCCTTGTTGGTGGTTAACCAATCCATTCCTAGGATAACCTCCCGTCCTTTATTTTCCAATACGATGAGGTTTGCTTGAAATTTTATTCCTCTGAGCTCGATAACCACACCTTGATAGTAACTCTGAGTGACTTGCTTATTCCCAGGGGACTTGATGATCATGGATTTTTCCAAAGGGAGTATCGAAAAATCATGTTGCAAAGCAAAACTCTTCGAAATGAACGAGTGAGAAGCTCTAGAATCAAACAAAACCATGGCAGGTATTGTGTTGACAAGGAACGTACCGAGTACGATATCCGGGGCATTTTGTGCTTCCTCCTTGGTCACATGGTTCAGGTGACCCTTCTTGTGATTGTTGTTGGGGTTGAAGTTGTTATGCTTGGGTGCTGAATTGTTCCCATTGTTGTTTGGCTTTGGGGCCGAGTTTCTTGGCTTTGGGCACTGTTTAGCATAGTGTCCTTCCTCCCCACAAGCATAGCAAGTAACACCTGGGCGATACGTAAAATCCTTGTCCCTTGCGTGAAAATTCTTGATTGGGCGCGGAACATTGGTTGTGGGTCGGTTTGCTCCAATCTTCTGAGGGTCAGTCTTGTGCCGGTTGTTGCGAGCATGAGTAACTTGGTCCCTTTTCCGCTTGCGAAATTCCTCCAAGCTGTGGCGCTCATTTTCCAATGTAATGGCCTTGTCCACAAGCGTTTTGAAGTCTGGAAAGGTGTGTACGACCAGCTGGCATTTAAGTGCTGGTGCCAGACCATCCAGAAACTTCTCCATCTTTTTGTTCTCCGTCATACGTTCTTCGTTGGCATAACGAGATAATAGGGTAAACTGACTATTGTAGTCAGTCACTGTCATGCTTCTCTGCTTGAGGTCGTCAAATTCCCTTTTCTTGATCTTCATAATGCTCCTGGGAATGTGCGCCCCACGAAATCCTTCTTTAAAATCTTCCCATGTGATAATGTTTTCATCGGGGTGCATGTGCAGGAAATTCTCCCACCATGACGCGGCTGCTCCCGTGAGATAGTGAGGTGCATAAAGTACCTTCTCACGGTCTGAGCACTGTGCAATAATCAGCTTCCTCTCAATGTCTCAAAGCCAATCATCGGCCTCAAGAGGTTTATTAGTATGAGAGAACGTTGGGGGACGCGTCTTCTGTAATTCAGACAATTTAGAGTGCTGCTGATAAGGCTCACGATGATTCCCCATATTGATAACATGGTTCATCATTTCCTGGTGCTGCCGCTGGCTTTGCTCATAAAGTCGGCATACTTGAGTAAATGCTGTCTCACTGCCTTGCTGACTTGACTGTCCCTGTGTGAAGTTGTTGCTAGTCTAGGCACCATAATTTTCTTCCGGCGGGTTTGGCATGGAACGCATCCAGGGACGAGGCATTTTTCACTCTGGGGTAATTTTGCAAACTCATGAGAAAATTGAGTCATAAATATTTTTTGAAAAGGCGGAAATTTTAAGAACTCTCAGATTTTTCAAGATAAACACTAGATCGCGCGTGGAGAAGGACCGCTCAGTACATATCTTACATGCAAGCCTTAATTATACAATACATCACTCAGGATGTGCGTACACATTCCTGACATGTTATTTAGGCTAGTGCACTTCTCCGAGATCCTACATGATGCGCACACAAACTACTACTCACCAAACCTATGTACATATAAACATATCATACAAGCTGGCACATCACACTGCTGCTAGGCGTGCTCAGTCGGAGATGGTGAAGACCTCCTTTGGCCTGCCGAGGGTAAGAGCCAGTGGTGCTGGAGACTCAACCTCTTCCTCAATGATAGGCTCCAGGCGCGAAGTACTAGGTCGTGGAGCTGGCGCGGGTGTGGCAGGTGGTGCGGCTCGGACTGGAGTGGGAGCAATGACCTGGTCAAACTCCTCAGTGGTAGGCAGGCGACGAGCGGTGGCTAAGATGGCCGGTGTATATGATGCTGAGGACGAGACGAACGTCAGTGGTGGTGCCATGTGGAGGAGCTCCCTCCTGTTGGCGGAGCAGCCATGGATGGAATCCATGCGAGTAGCTACGAGGTCGTCCATGAGGTTGTCGAAAGCTGCCTCTAGTGCCTTGAGGTACTCAACAAGCATCTCAATAGCCTCATCTCTTTCTCCCCTGGTGCAAGCGAATGCATAGTGGCAAGTGTATGGCACGTGGCATGGGAGGTAGCGGTAGCGACGAGTCTTCATTGAAGGAAGAACATCCCGGAGATGAGCTATTGCCTCATGGGCAGCCGTCTGCATGGCATGCCTCTCCGTAGGCATGGCCCTCCCGACGAACCGGAAGCGGCGGAACTCGGCGCGTCCTCCCTTGAACTGAACTGCGGCCTGGTACATGGACAAACTGTCGCTGAGCTTGTGCCGGTAGAGTGTGAACTCCGGACGGACTGATGGCCCGATCGCGATCTTGGTGATGGAGATGAGGAGTTTGACAAACCCCTCAGGAACATTGGCGAACACCTGTGACTCACAAATGTTGCCCGCCATCTATAGAAGTAGACAAAATACCGAATAGTCAAATCATAAATTTATGATGACCAACAGAAAATTGCTACAATATGCAGAATAATAAAATAAGCTAATAACCGATTAGCGATCGCACCTAGTGGCTTCCTACAGTCAGCCTGGCTCTGATACCAAGTTTGTCACGACCGCCTTTCCAATAAAACATTTATTGAAAAGCCGACCTTTGTATTAACCAGTACAGAAGAATTCTTCTTACTGGCAGACAAAACCTTGATACAGAAATCCAGCAGTACTAATATTATACATGGTTGAGCTGAGGATGCTCAACAAATTATTACAAGCACGCCTATATTATACATAGAGGCGGATATGACACAAGGGTATGGTGGCATAACTACTGACTCGTAATAGAGGTGGTGGTGGATATGTCACAGTGAGGTGGGTGACATGACTCTGAAATCTTACAGCTCATCAAGCGTCGGAGTGAGGCTTGATGATTTTTATTTGGGTGGCGGAAGCGTGTATAATACAATTGAACAACTCCAGGGTCGCACGTGACTCACTGGGACTCCTCTAGGCGTCGGACTCGCTATCGAACTCTTCATCCATAAGATCGCCTTCGTCAACATCTGGCCAAATCAACAAGCCAGGTGAGTACTTTGAATGTACTCGCAAGACAGTTCGGACATAAGATATAACAAATGTAAACATGATGCACATGAGCAGGTCAGTATGCACAATCAAATAATAGATTTGCACTGCACGATAAATATGAGGAAATCAGGCGGTAGTCCTCCCAAAATCCCAATAAAAATAACTGAAAACCGATCGGGTGTCTGAAGCGACGCCTCGAAAGGTGGAAACAAATTCAACATGCCGCAGTTGGGCGTCGAGGCGACACCACATAAAGGGCTTATATGAAAAGTAAATAACAGGACATGCCACAGTCGGGCGTCTAGGCGACACCTCAAAAAGGGCTTATAATGAAAATAAATAACAATGATGCCACAGTCAGACGTCAGAGCGACATCACATAAAGGGCTTATATCAAAAGTAAATAACAATAATGCCATAGTCGGACGTCTGCGCGACATCCACATAAAGGGCTTATATCAAAAGTAAATAACAATAATGCCACAGTTGGACGTTTGTGCGACATCACATAAAGGGCTTATATCAAAAGTAAATAACAATAATGCCACAGTCGGACGTCTGAGCGACATCACATAAAGGGCTTATAGTTTATCATTCGAATTTAAGTAGCTCATGAATTCAAATCATCACATGGAAATACTCAGCGTATAATAATAAACTGGTTAGTCCATTCACATGAATAACCTTCAACCGAGTTTACCACTCTCGGTTGTATGTTTATACTCCGGAGACTGTCACCGGGGTTGACACTGAGATTTGACACTGAGACTGACACTGGCACTGAGATGATGTCCAAGTCCTTGATCGTGGACATGGATACTCGAATGATTTTGACTCTGCAGAGTTTGTACTCTTTAACCACAGCCAACAGATTTCAGTAGTCACAAGGACTAGTTCCGTTTACGGTGTTTTAGAAGAAACACGTCTAACCAGTACACACCCATTCCACATTCCGTTGCTAGGGATCACCCTCGGAGATGTTCAACAAAAACCTTAAGACGGGGAGGCTACAACCTCGAATAGCATGGGATCAAATTTATATTGCGCGCTCTAAGGGGTGCCCCCCTCTCGGTTCCAACCGGAAACACCCATGCCCCCTGACCGGATGACTGGCTTTAATCCAGGGCCATGGAACCCTCATCGCGGTCCCTCTGTTTGGTGTGTACCAGGAAAGAGGTTTGCAACTTACTAAACTGCACTCTTTGCAGAAAACATGTGGCAGCACGAAGGGGAAACAAAGGGATCGAGACTTGACCCATGTTAAAACTGGAGTTCACGGTTGGCATAAAACTGGCATGCTTCAACAATACCAGCCTGCAACCTATCATGTCACCACATGATCGTGTTATCTTATCATCATAAGAACACATCAACTTCGAAGCTCACCGGTAGCTTGCCTTGCATGTACATAACATTCACAAATGCTTATATAGACATGCCAAGAGAAAACTACTCGAGCAAACATGCAAAACACTCATCATATCAAAGGTTCAAACATGCTTGCCTGGTTCGGAGAAGTCGGAGTCTAGCTCGGCGAAGTACGCGTCTCCTTTACTCCTCCCGGTATCTACGTATTTAAAGAAAAACCGGATACTACATAAATACCGTGCGTGCACAAAAAGTATCCCAAATATTTTTCAAATAAATATGACAAAAAACTAGACAGAAATATAAAGATGACAGAAAAGGTTTCAAGTTAAAATCATCTTTTGTTTAAAAGTTATAAGAGTTTTAGTCCAGGGACCTTTCTGTAATGAAATAGAAAGTTTTCAGGGTTTATTTTATAAAAACAGGAAACGTTTCAGTCTAGAATACGTCAGTCCAGGGGGAAGACGTGTTTTGCCCGAAGGCGTTTTCAGAAAACGTTTCAAAAAGAAGAAAAAGCTGACGGGGAGGTCCCACCCGTCGGGTTTGAAAACTGAAACAGAGTGCTGGCGCACGAGGGCCGCGGTGGTCGCCGGCGGCGATCCACGGCGAGGCAGGGGATCGGTGGTTACCAACATGTTCACCGTGTTCTTCCGCACCTGTGGGTGGTGGACTTGAGCGTCGGTGAGCACCACATCGATAGCGGCCCCAACTCCGGCAGACGGTGGTTCGGGTGAGGTTGATCTCGCCGGGGAGAGCTGCAAAGAACGAATTGAGGCTCAGGTTAGGGTACTGGGTGCACTAGGAATTTGCTGACGCGGTTTGGGAGGCGGGGGTGGCCTCACCTGAGTGAATCAAGCCGGAGCCCGAGGAGGAACGGGGCGGCCGGAGTTGGGGAAGGTGACCTCCTCGGGGTCCTTCTAGTGGCTAGGCAGGGCTCTGGTGAGGTGGAGGTGTGGCGCTGGGTCGAGAACGAGCTCGGGGGCTCCTTTTATAGCCGATCCGAGGCGGTGGCCGTGAACGGGATAACGCCGGCGATGATTACGGCGAGGCAGAGGACGGTCAGGTGGATTAGGGAGCTAGGCATCACCGCGAGGGTTCACTGGTTCCGTTCAAGTGCTAAGCTAGGCCTGCCTTGGGTGTTACTCAACGTTCCCGACGAAACGGCTCACGGGACTCGTCGGCGGCAGAGAACACGCGCTGTGCTGCTCAGGCCACGGCGACGGTGCCGCAGCGTGCACAGGCAAGCGGAAAGCCACGCGGAGGCCATGGGTGGCTTGGGCGGTGCTGGACGGCGCCGAAAGGTGGTGCCGATCCCTGCTGGCCGCCACGGGTGGCTCTGCCACCGCAGAAGCTGCCGGCGTCGGCGAGACGCGTCACCACCGACGGTGGTGCCCGTCCAAACGAGTGTGCAGCGCTCTGGATAAGGAGGGGGAACAGGGAGCAAGGATCCAAGGAGGCTACTGGCGAGATCGTCGACGGGTTCTGACAAAACGACACTGTCGCCTGAACCCAGACACTGAATCTCTGAACTTTTCTGAATCCAGACAGAAACAGTGCATGCCAGGTGTTCGATGAAATGATTTTGACATGTGGGAAATTTTTCTGGAGCTAATCTTTGGTGAGGTGGCCTCTTAGTGTATCTGGAAGCTGCATGAATTATCTCAGAATTTTTGGAAAATGAAAAATATGAATTTCATCAAAAATGGCATTTCTGGTCCAAACTTGCAGTGGACAAAATTTTAAATATTTGAACTGAGGCCAAGTGGATCTTGATGGATCTAGGTTGAGGGTACTAAGGACTAGTGGGAGGAGTTGGTTTGGGATCAAAACTCAAAAGAAATTTGGTACTCCCTTTGCAAATCACCTAGGCCCATAAATAATGGCAGAAATAGTTTTTGAGGAAAAATAAATTGAATAAAAGCCAAATATGGCTTGAGACTTGCTGGAGATGGGAGTCCTGACTTGATCCAAGGCAGCGAGGGTTTTTGGAAGGCTATGTCAAAAAGTGACATGGCAAAAGAGGAAATTTTGAATGGCGAAAAGAATAAACCCATAACTCCTAGGGTTTCTTTTTAATAGAAGAAATTTCAAAAATGAATTTGAGTAGAGGCAAGACAAAAATGAAAAGCTCTCAAGGCCAAAAATCAAGGTTGAGAAGAGTACAAAAATATTTGTCATAAAAGTTTAATGAAAAATTTAAATAGCTTCCTCCAAATCACATAAAGATTTTGATAAAAACCAAATTGAAATTTTTGGAGTGTCACACCTCGGGATCCATCCCCACCAACCGCACCCTCCGACCAGATCCCTGATTTTCCGCGCAGCCGCCCGAGCATCTCGATGGATCGAGTGCTTCGCGTCCAAGCACAGCCCCCTGCTCATGCCCCGAGCCTCACGTCGTCCAGGAGCACGAGCTCCATCGCCTCGCTGCCACTAGCAGGAGCATCCCCATCGCCGGCCTCCAGGACCTCTGCTCCTCCTCTCTATCTCCTTCTCCTCCCTCTCTCGATTTCTTCTCTCTCACGTATCTCTCTCTCCCTGTTCTTGCCGCCGCAGGGAACCGCCGTCGCCTTCCTCTGCCGCCATTGCCCGTCCTCGGCCGGATCCCGTCGTCAGGGCCCTGTCCCCGCCGCCGGGAACCCCAAGTCCCGCTGTCGATGTCGTTCCCCTACCATGGCGCCTCAACCTCCGCTCCAGCCGCACGCCAAGGCCAGCTCCTCTTCGCCCAGATCCGCCGCCCTGCTCTGTTCTTCGCCGTTTGCTGCTAGGACCTGCGCTGCCGGAGTCGTCCTCCTCGCCGTCCTCCCGCCGGAGAGCACCACCAGCAGCGCCGCGAGGCCTCTACTCCCTTCCCTTTCCCTTTCCTTGCTGAACCTCTCCCTCTCCTGTCGCTCAGCTCTCTCTCTCTCTCTCCTTTTTTGTTTTTTTCATGGACAGGGGATCAAGCCGCCACCACTATGGTCTTCCTCCGCCATGGGACACCGGCGCCCCGACCTCCATCCCCGCCCGATGCCCAGTTCCGTTCGCCTCCTCTGCTACGGCGTCATCCCCGTCGCCGGAGGATGCGGCACCCGGCCACCTCGAGCCCCAACGCCGGCGAGCCATCACCTCCGCTGCCCTTGCCCGTTCCTGACCGGCGTCGCTCTGCAACCCGTCGCTGCCGTTTGCCTTCAGAGACGAGCAGAGCAGTTCCCCCGCGCCTGGAACCACTCGATCTCGTTGACCGCAGGCATGCGCTCATGCAGCGCCTCGCTGGGCCGCTGCCAAGGCTCAGCCTACTTCCCCATGATCCGGCCTCCTCCAGTCCTAAACCGAGCGGGCCAAGGCCCACTTGGTGAGGCCACCCCGCCGAAGCCCCTCTGTTTTTTTCCTGTTGTTGGGCCAACAGATTCGGCCCGTGACATTTTTTCCTGTTCAAGTCGATTTTCATATTTATCCCAGAGATTATAGTTTTACAGATTAGCGCCTAAGCTTCATGCATATTTTAACTCACAAACTAAGAATCACATGGAAAAACTTAATATATGAAACTTGCTTAGAATTTTGTGTAGATTAATAATTTGCAACTTTCATCTATGTTTAAAATGATTAAATTGCTGTTTGTTTAAACTTGCTTAAATAACTTGCTAAAATGTTTAATTTCATAACTAATTAACCGTAGCTTGGTTTTAAATAATCTTTATATGTAATTGGGGTATAAAAATGCCTAGTTTAACATGGTGGCTTTACTTTGCATGTTTAATGACTCTAAAATATGGTTTAGGGCATAACAATACCAAACCTAAAATATGCACATGACGAGTTTCCGGACTTGTTGTTTGTTGTTCCGGCCTCATTTTAACTTGCATAGATAGGTAGTTTTCATTATGCTTCACCTCTTGCCATGTTTAACAATATTTAATATTGTTGGGTTCATAAACAAGATCAAATTAAATAACTTGAATGTGGTGTTCCGTCAATATGCAACTCGTTGCATATTGAGCTCCACTTTAATTTGTAGTGTTGTTTGTGCACTTTGCCATGCCATGCTTCTTTAAACCGGACATGCATCATACTTGGTTGTGCATCATGCCACGATCATGTGATAGTTTTTTACTATGTTGTTTGCTTCTTTCCGGTTACTTCTCGCGTTATCTTCGGTTTCGTTCCGGAGTTGTGAGGATCCGTTCGACTACGTCCGTTTGTCTTCTTCATGGACTCGTTCTTCTTCCTTGTGGGATTTCAGGCAAGATGACCATACCCTCGAAATCACTTATATCTTTGCTTGCTAGTTGCTCGCTCTTTTGCTATGCCTATGCTGTGATACCTACCACTTGCTTATCATGCCTCCCATAATGTTGAAACAAGCCTCTAACCCACCTTGTCCTAGCAAACCGTTGTTTGGCTATGTTACTGCTTTGCTCAGCCCCTCTTATAGCGTTGTTAGTTGCAGGTGAAGATTGAAGTTTGTTCCTTGTTGGAACATGGAGATGTTGTTCCTTGTTGGAACATGTTTACTGGTTGGGATATCACAATATCTCTTATCTAATTAATGCATCTATACACTTGGTAAAGGGTGGAAGGCTCGGCCTTATGCCTGGTGTTTTGTTCCACTCTTGCTGCCCTAGTTACCGTCATGTCGGTGTTATGTTCCTGGATTTTGCGTTTCTTACGCGGTTGGGTTATAATGGGAACCCCTTGACTGTTCGCCTTGAATAAAACTCCTCCAGCAATGCCCAACCTTGGTTTTACCATTCGCCACCTAGCCTTTTCTTTCCCTTGGGTTCTGCAGACTCAGGGGTCATCATTATTTTAACCCCCCCCCCCAGGCCAGTGCTCCTCTGAGTGTTGGTCCAAACTAGAGCCCTGTGCAGCGGCCCCTCAGCGAAACTCGAGGTGTGGTTTTAGTTGTATGGAGCGCTCATCTGAGTGTGCCCTGAGAACGAGATATGTGCAGCTCCTGTCGGGATTTGTCGGCACATTCGGGCGGTGTTGCTGGACTTGTTTTACCATTGTCGAGGATGTCTTGTAACATGGATGCTGAGTCTAATCGGAATGTCTTGGGAGAAGGAATATCCTTTGTTGACCGTGAGAGCTTGTGATGGGCTAAGTTGGGACACCCCTGCAGGGATTTGAACTTTCGAAAGCCGTGCACACGGTTATGGGCAGACAGGAATTTGTTAATGTCCGGTTGTAGAAAACCAGAAGTTGATCTTAATTAAAATACATCAACCGCGTGTGTTGCCGTGATGGTCTCTTTCCGGCGTAGCCCGGGAAGTGAACACGGTGTTGGAGTTATGTTCGGTGTAGGTTGTTCTAGGATCACTTCTTCATCATAGTTTCTCGACCGTGCTTTGCCTTCTCTTCTTGCTCTCATTTGTGTATGTTAGCCACCATATATGCTAGTTGCTTGCTGCAGCTCCACCTCATACCTTTTACCCTTCCTATAAGCTTAAATAGTTTTGATCGTGAGGGTGTGAGATTGCTGAGTCCCTGTGACTCACAGATACTTCCAAAACCAGCTTGCAGGTGCTGATGAGACCGTGCAGGTGACGCAACTGAGCTCAAGGAGGAGCTCAATGAAGGTCTTGTCCTTTATGTTGTTCCGTTTCCAGTTGATCAGTAGTGGAGCCCAGTCGGGACGATCGGGGATCTGTGTAGCATTTGGGGTAGTCTTCTTTTATTTTGGTTTCGTAATCGGACCTTGATTGTATCTGGCTGATGTAATGCTTTATTCATGTATTGTGTGAAGTGGCGATTGTAAGCCAGCTATGTATCTCTTTCCCTTTTGTATTACATGGGTTGTGTGAAGATTACCTCACTTGCGACATTGCTTTCAATGCGGTTGTGCCTCTAAGTCGTGCTTCGACACGTGGGAGATATAGCCGCATCGAGGGTGTGACATCTTGTTATTTTCCCAACCTCGGTAAAACCGCTGGACCTTTATTGTGATAATTCCGGTGCCATTGCACAAGCCAAGGAGCCGGGGAATCACCACAAGGTCAGACACAAAGATCGGAAATATCACCAGACACGAACTATCGTAAAGAGTGGTGATGTAGAGTTATGCAAAATTCACATGGATGCAAATGTTGCGGATCTGTTGACTAAGCCGCTTCCACAACCCAAGCATGAGGGGCACGTTAGAGCTATGGGCATTCAATGTCTATTTGATTGACTCTAGGGCAAGTGGGAGACTGTTGGATATATGCCCTAGAGTCAATCATGTATGATGATATTTCCTATGTGTTCAATGATGTGTATAAGCAAGTACGTGACTTCTTTGTGGGACTATGCATTGTACGATGACTGTCCTAAAAGGTCCCTAGTCGAAAGGGCTGTGTGGACGCGCAGCCAACTAGACTAGCATATGACATGGTCGATGGCTTGGTCTCACCAGCCATGGAGCATTGGATGCTAACCGGATAATATGGACTTGGAAGGATCTGCTCGGATTCGACGTAGTCGGATCCGAGTCGAGATAAGGTCCAAGTTGGACAGACCCAACTATGAGACGGAGCGATATGTCATCTGTGAGTCTCTAGTACAACATATGTTCTATGTCCTAAGACCTGAGCTGACGCATGTACTCGGGATGGTGACAGACTTGCTTTGGTCCGACCAAACGCTACTCCGTGACTGGGTAGTTACAAAGGTAGGTTTCAGGCTTGTCCAAACCCATGCTGCGAGACATGGTCGAGCAAGATGGGATTTGCCCCTCCGACCAGGAGAGATGTACTCTGGGCCCCTCGTGTGATCCGACCAGGATAAGCATGGCCATGCGACAAGGATTATGAGATAATCCGGATAGTGGTCGGCATCACTGGAACGAGAAAGAGGTTCGGCTAGCACAAGGATGACAGACTCGCCTTGAGCTCGACAACATATATCGTGTGGCAAAAGGAATGGAAGTAGGATGTACAGGTTCGCTAACCAGCTTCATAGTCTTCTTGGTGTTTGGCATGCCTTGCTAGAAGCCGCTACCAACCATGCAGTTCGGAGTTGATCCGAACTGCGACCAAGCCGACTTGAACCTAAGGGGTCGCGCGCTTAAGGGAAGGAACCTACAAGGTCGGATCCGAGGACACTGGTCGGATGTGATCTGAACTATATTCAGATTGTGGCCGAGTAGACTTATGGGCTTTAGGGTCCGTGCGAGGCCCAAGTGTTGAGCCCGCGACGGACGCCTATATATATAGTGGAGGTGCCGCACACTCACACGGTTGATCGCTTCGGTGCTGTCACTAGGGTTTGCATGTGTTGTGAATAGACACCTCCCCTCGCCGCCGCTTGTGTGATCAGACCTAGCAGTCCGCCGCATGACATTCCTCCTGCACGCGCGGATACCGTTAGAGGCGGTGCACTTGTGCCGCTCTCGCGAACTTGTACGTGGGAACCGACCACCGGTTGTACGAGGGAGATCGGATGAGGAGGAGACGATTCACGCGGATGCGCTGCCCCAACTCTTCTTCTGCTGCACGGCACTGCGCATCTAGTGGTAACAAACTGTGATCCATCTCCCGTAGCATGTTCTTAGTTGTTCTACGCGTAGGAAATTTTAATTTGCAGTCGACGCACCCTACTATAGTCCCCAACACATTGGTCCTCTGCCGGGGGAAGGGTCGTCGAAGCCTCCCCGGCAGAGGGCCTACCTCCGGGTGTCCCCTGGCTTCGCGCGCCTTGGGGAGGGGCCTGGCTTCCGACCCCTCTCCTGCTGCCCCCAGCGTGATCCTCCTGTCGTTAGGGAGGCCGTCGAGATGGGTGTGACACCCCGTCTCAGAGAAAACCGGAATGCCCCGTATTCCAGCCCATAAATTGAGGTGAAGTCTTCTGGAATATGGCACTGCTTAGCATAGAAAAAACCAGCTCTCTATGACAACACGAATATGATTACAAGGGTTCTGATATTACAATGAATAACATCGGCACGGCGACACTACGCCAACCACGGTTGCTCTATAAAAGCAGCATAATACTCGAAGCAGCGGAACAACTACTGGCAGCGGAACAACGAACGGCGATGTTGGACTCTAATCCGCAGGGACTTTGGCTGGAACGTTTATCCTAGTTCGCGAACACAGGAACAACACCAAACAAGCAAGCAATCCAGGCATGACCTGCAAGCTGGCATGAGACGCTAGGTCAGTACATTGAATGTACTTGCAAGCTCACAATAACCAGAAGCATTCAAGACAAACAACGGCATGGCAATTACAGGTTAAGCGGGAATTATCGTGAGATCATTATAACAACATGACATGAGCACCTGATATCCAAAGTAATACTCCAAATAATACCAGATACCATCATGAAAATAATCATAATAGCCACTAAGAATCCAAAGGCAATATGAACCTGATACAGCTAGAACAATATGAGCATAGCATGAACATATAAATCTGACAATACTAGCATGCAACATGATGACACTATATGCACCAATTATTCTTCTCGGGTTATCTCATAACCATAACGTGCATCACCTACCCACCTCGGACATTACACGATCATCTCAGGATCAAATCAAGCTTGGTATAAACAATACCGTAGTAATCATTAAATGATCACAAGGAGCTTGATCTTTACCCATGATTTCTCGCACAACATCACGAATATCCAACAACTCGGTATCCTTGACACCACGGTGATCATTCCGGCGATCACAACCAAAGTAACTCATGATCCTTACGGCGATCATCACCAAAGTAACTCGTGATCCTTACGGCGATCACCACCAACTTATTTCATCACCGAACCAGGGTTGTCATTAATCAAGTTATAATTAATATTGTTGACTCACGGTGGGACCGACACGAACTGGGCCCTTATCCGCGGGCGCAGCTATCGATAGGTTTAATATACACTCCGTAGAGGTAGCACAATGTACCCACACCACGGAACCCATGGCCTCGCACTCCCATTCGGGTGGACCAACGGTGTTCCGACCAAACTGATCTACTGCCGTGACACTCTCCCGGCCACTCCGACCCACTCCCAACTGGGCTAGTCCTGGGTGGCCCCGTGTCTACCAAAGACACCCCGACCACCGTCATGGTCAAAACTCCCTCACGGGGACCGGATCCATAAAAATAAAAACAAGGGCACACAAGGATATGTCTGCTTACCGGGCCAGGGTACCGCACGCCCATAACCTTCCCTAGTTGGAGGCACCGGCGAGATGCACGATAATAGACCCAGTTAGGACCTTAGCCAAATGGTAAGTGTGCTTGCACTGGTCAGTTTCGATCTGGCGGCACCATGACTCAGCCAACAGTTGTTCAAGTTCAATTAAATCCGGTTAAACTTGAATGCCAAATGTTGAGCCATGATAAAATAACATGATGCAATTACAATGCATGATCATAATATCAACATAATCATGGGATGCAACATAACTATCCACCAAATTAACTATGAAATAATCTCCAACTGAACATGGCATAATGACGAGCATAAATATTACAAGTGCAACACTACTCATAGCATAACATGACCATTATCATCAACCATAAATAACATGCAAGAACTCATCAATAATATTACCGAGTAACACTTAACCAACTAACAGCAAAGCAACAAGGCATAGTAATAGTACTCGATAACCGACGTTAATCGTGCACCGAAGAAGATGACCAACCCAACATGTACTACTATCAAGCATGGCAATATGAAAGCAATACTAGCAACTAGCAGGGCAGGATAACCAGTTGCATAACAACATAACATACAAGTTAGCACAATCCAAGAAGCATTTCCGAAACAACAATAACCATATTCTAAACAAGCAATCATTTAATAAATATTCAAGTTGAAAACCATGGCTACTGCATGACTATCATGCAAGTGGGTATTGTGGCTTGCCTGGGGTGACGGAAAATCCAGGAAGAAGTGCGGTGAAGCCGCGGAACGAAACATCGGACGGTTTTCTCTCAGAGGAGGCTGATTAGAGGCAAGTGCAAAATGGTCATTTTCATTGTGAAACCACCTAGTGATAATGTTATCAAAAGATAGAGCTCGATGAGACGAAGAAGTGAGAGCTGGTTTCACCTCAATTGGAGTTACGGTTGCGGAGTTACGAGGTGTAGAAGATCAGGGACCAATCTGTGAGTAAACTTCAGCAAACAGGCCCCTGGGGGAAAACTAAATGTGCCTTCGGGCCGAATATGTTTTTTGAAAAGGGAAACGTATTTTCAGCCGCAGAAGAAGAGAACACGCTTCCCTGAAGGGAAAACGCATTTTGGATAAAAGAGGAAGGAAATACGCTTTCATAAAGTGAAAACGCATTTCAAGAAAACGTCTCCACTTAAAAACAACTGGGCCCGGGCTTGTGCCACTTACCGGTGGGGTCCACTGGCAGGGGGAGGGATCAGGCGCGTGTCTTCTTCCTCCTCTCGTTCCGTTCCTCGACAAAACAAAGGAGGCGAGGCAGAGCAAGGCCGGCGGTGTCCCAGCCGGCTGCGGTCACCGTTGGCCAAGGCGAGGCCACCGGAAGGACCGCAGGAGACGGTCGCGTCCGTCCCCAGGGGCGGCGGGCACCGGGGAGGCATGGAGGTGCGGCAATGGGAGGAGGACGGGAGGAGGCAGTGGCGTCGGGTAGAGGGGGTAGCCGGCGATGAGGGACGACTCCGGTGAGGTCGAGGTGGTGGGGCGGACCGCTGGAGCACGAGGAGTCAGTTGGTGGTGGTGAAGAGGCGAGAAGATGCTCAGGGAGGCCGGACAAGGAAGCGGCCGAGAGGCGGAGACGACGACCGAACTCGGGGCTTGCGGCCAGAGGCACTCCGGCGAGGGGGAAAGGGGTCGGGGCGACTCGCGAAGACGAGGGGAGGCTTGTGGACAACTTAGGAGGAGAGGAGAGGGACAAGGCACACCGGAACCAAGGAGGAACCGAGGCGGCCGAGGTGAACTCCAGCGAAAAGAGGAGGGGCCGAGGACTCCGGTGGGCTAGGGAGTCAAGTGAGGAGTGGATGAGCTGCGGAGGGGCTCGGGGCACGCTTAAATAGCCGCGGGAAGGGCTCTGGTGCTCACAACCGAGCTGGAGCAGTGCACTAATGGAGGTCAGGGGCTGAGTACGGCACGGGCACTGCTCTAGCGGCTCATTAATGGAGAACCACGACGAGGCTCCAATGCAGGGAGATGCAGTTGATCACGGGGAAGCTCCAGGACACGAATTGAGGTCGAGACGAGGAGGAAGGAGAAGAGCATAGTGGCCGGAACAAGCCAGAGCACGCCTGCAGCCATGACGCAAGCGTGATCACCACGCGCACTGGCGCAAGCGGCACTCTTTGGCGTGGCCAACCATGTCTAGTGGATGGACCCTGGTGCCCTTAGTCGAACTGAAGAAATAAATTGGTCCAGGGGCAAAGAAGAGATTTGCACTTAGCTCCAAAAGTAAATCAGTAAGAAGGTGTTTGTAACTTGTTGTGGTTAAACCAGCAGGGTAACAAGGTAAAGAGTTTGTCTGGCGATGATGATACACTAAGGTGATGCTGATCACCAAAAATCACACTAAGAGGAGGAGTTTAGATGGTGGTTGCAGTAGAAAGTGCAAAACTGGCTAGAATTGGGGATTTGTATGATGCACTCACATACTTGATCTCTGTGAGCTGAAATTTGGCAGAGAGGGGTTTTATGATGATATGAAGCTTCTGTAAAAATTACATGCCATTTGGAAATACCAAAGTGGCACTTGCTTCATAAAGCTTCATTTTGGACAGAAACTTAGAAAAATAACACAGGGTAATTGGATCAACCAATTGAGGTAAAACATGTTGGGAGTAGTTGATATATGTAGAATATTGTCATGGTAAAGTTTCAGCTCAATTGAAGCAATATAAAATATGGTTGCTTCACAAACTGAAAATCTGACCAAAAACTAAGATTTGGAGCTGGGCTCACATAGATGAGTTACATGAGCTCATATTTGGTGAAGAGTCATTATTTGACCCTAGGAAATACCCTACAAAATTGCCACTCATTTGAATATGCCTAGAATATAGCTCCTTCACAAAGTTCCTTCCTGGAAAAAAACTTTGGAAAATTGCTGAAAAATATTTGCAAATGGAGCTGAATTTTGGCATGAGCCAATGATATGGACAGGAAAAGATGTCCAAGAAGTTTGGGATCAATCAAGCAAACATAAATAGCACTTCCTTTGCAAAGTGCCATTTAGGGCAGAATAGGAAAATAATTATTGTAGGATTATTTTTGAACATGGCAATGAAATATTTTTCCATATTTGAGGAAGATGTGACCCAGCCAATTTATGAGAATTATTTGAGAATTTTAGGAGTGACATAAATACAGGTTGCTTCACAATCTAGGGTTTTAAGGGTTATTCCTTTATCAGAAAAGGAATATCACCAACAAAAGAATTTTAGGTTAGGTCAAGGATGGAAATGAGACGATCTTGAGATGATGATGGTGGTGACAAGCCACTAGAAAACCTAGGAAGACATGATCTTCCCAAGTTTCAGACCCTCATAGCCATGGAAAAGCAAATCAAAATAGGAAATCCTAGAAAATCAAAGGAAAAAGAAAAGGGTAAAAATCCAGGCTGTTACAAACCTTCCCCCTTAAAGAAATCTCGTCCTCAAGATTTGGTTGCTCAGGGTTAAATAATCTTTTTGACTTGAAGAAACCGTTTCCCACTCAGGTTTCTTTTATTCATAATATTTCCACTAAATTTGATCTGACTGATTGTCTTGATCTGGGGTGGTTTGCTTCATTGGATCTAACATTCTGACAAGACGTACCTCGGATGTCCCTCAAAATTTTCTTTGGCTGAGCTAGCATCCAAAATATTATTTTTATGGACATATTTGTCCTTGCTGAAAATGTTATTCTAGTATCGAGTACCGAGAACATTCCACGGAGTTGGGGAATATATCTTCCCGTGGAACAACGAATCCCTTTTATCCAGGCATCGGATTCCTTGAATATAGACATGCCTTCTGGTTCCAAAATAGTGATGTGGATCATATCTATTTTTGCTAACGGATGCTGACATCTTGCATGAGTTTCCGACTTATCTTGAATGGCTTCAAAGTCTTGAGTATCCAGGTTGTTCCAAAGGTTTGACTGTCGCTTGTCGCGACTAATAGAAAAAATGCACCATCTCCTGATGATAAGATTTGCAGACTTAACTGCCGGTGAGCTTGGCAAAGAATCCCATTTACACAGGCTATTCCTTTCATTGCTTCCCCTATGTGAGAGATAACGATCCTCAACGTATATGTTTTCACACGGATTCTTCATTGTTGCCAGTATCTCTCTGGGAACGACAGTCTGTGCAAAGCTCCATCATGGGTGTTCAGGTTAATATATTAAGCTATCCAGTACCACAATGGAGTATAATTCTTGGGTGGATATTTGCTTGGGTTTGCCGTGGAATAAGACGGTCTTGGGCATCCACATTTTTCAAATAATAACCGACATACATTGGTCTGGTTCAAGTTTTGAGCCTCGGTATACTTATCGGGCTCACGTGTGCTTATACAGATCTCAATCCCTGGACAGTGACAGGGTTAATAATATCACCTTGTGAGGCTGATTTTTATAATCACTGCCAAGATTATGGTCTCAATATGGTCTTTCCTTCAAGACTTGTTGATTATGGCATCACCCATTGGTTTTTGTTTCGTAAATAACCGGTGAGGTTGTCAGATGTGTACCGTGAATTCTTTATTGAGAGACATGCATGGACTTGGCAGCATACTGAATGAACGAATATCTGATTCTCAAGGCATACCTTTGTTCTGCTGATTTTTGTTTCAGACCAAATTGTTGCAGAAGCTTGCGTTCGGAAGAAATCGGGGTATCGTGTTGAGGAAGGTTTGGGGGCTTATGCTCGAAGCCATCGGTGGATATCTTATTGAGGAGATCGGGGTATCGCACCTTATAAGCTTCCCCCCTTAAAGACTTGCTAGGGAAGACTCGGTACCTTATGCCTGAAGCTTTTGTAGTATTTTATCGAGAAGACTGAATATCTTGCATGGGAATCCATTCATACCCTATCAATGCAGACCGGGAACCTTATCTTTGTACACTTCGTCAATACATTGTGGAGAAGGATGGGACTGATTTTCTTGGTGATGGGAATGACATATATATATATATATATATATATATATATATATATATATATATATTTGTCAGTCCGGCAGTTGATTATTGATATGACAAGAATTGTCTGACTGTCCTTACTAAATTCACCGCGCAATTGGACTGACTTCTGGGTGTCGCAATATTTGAATTTTGACTTATGTCAGATTCAACCATTGTGCATAGCCCATACCTTTGACTTGAAATGCACTATCGATCTAATTTTGTTCTCTTGCTGATTTAATCTTTGCTATGATAAAGTGTATCTCTGACAGGTACTTGTTGCTAAAAGTCTGATCAAAATGCAATTTGTATCCGGACGGATGTGTGCAATACAATGATGTCAGCTGAAAACCTCATTGATTTTAACTGCCTTCCTTGGTATATATTTGTACTGCTTACGGGCCCTTCTGATTCGGTGTCGGTCGAGGAATAATTTCCATAAAGGGGTAACACCGAGGATTCAAAACAAAAAAGCACGAGAAAACAATTTATTGCAACGTAGCACACAACAAACAAGATACAAAGTTGCCCCACATAGACACACACAAGCATGATACTACAGCGGATGCACAAGCACTAGACGAAGGACTACATCCTACGCTTGAGCAAACGCTCGCGAACTGACGAGGAAGCTAAGGGAGTAGTGAGTGGAACCACTAACTCTGAAGTTCCGGATGGACGTGGCGGAGGAGTTGGAGAAGCTGGCGGAGACTGAGGTAAAGCGACACCAAGCAATCTCCAGGTCCGAATGGCGTCCCGGACTAACTCAGAAATAAGAAGACACTCGGCCGTCATGTAACAAGACGTGGCTAGGATAGCCGGGTCATCTCGAGGGTTGACGGAGGGAAATTGGATTCGCCTAGGATTCTCGGTGATGGTGGGATAATATTGATAAGCACGGTTCTCCTGCACCATGCTCTCTTGGTGACGAAGATCGGTGACTCCTGCCATTGCAGCGAGCTGAACGGCATGCTCAGGAGTAGCACCGTAACCACCGTGGAAACTGTAGGTGCGCTTACCGACAGGAATCAGGGCTGACAGATGAACATGAGCAACATATTTCTGAATTCTTCCTCCAGCAGAAAACTGGAATACTTGATAATGAGGTGGATCTCCGAAGGGATAAATACTACACCACATGTCGCCAAGGAGGGCGGCAAAGATGAGAGGCGCAGGAGTGGGGCTGAACTCAATAGGAACAACACCGAAAGCTAAGGGAAGAGCACTGAACTCATGGAAGTTGACCGCCATCTACGCATGAAACAAGGGTTAATGGTAACCGCAGTAAGACTATATGCAGCAAACAAATGCAACAATCAAATGCAACAAGCAAGGGCAACAACCAGACCCTATGCTACCGTTTTTTAACATTCCAGTAGACTAGGACGCTCTATAGCCAGACCTACTCTAATACCAAGCACTGTGGCACCTCGGCTCAAAGAAAACCGGAACGCCATGTATTCCAGCCCAGAGATCGAGGTGAAGTCTTCTGGAATACGGCACTGCTTAGCATAGAAAAAACCATCTCTCTATTACAACACGAATATGATTACAAGGGTTTCGATATTACAATGAATAACATCAGCATGGCGACACTACGCCAACCACGGTTGCTCTATACAAGTAGCATAATACTCGAAGCAGCGGAACAACTACTGGCAGCGGAACAACAAACGACGATGATGGACTCCAATCCGCAGGGACTCTGGCTTGAACGTTAATCCTAGCTCGCGAACACAAGAACAACACCAAACAAGCAAGCAATCCAGGCACGACCTACAAGCTGGCATGACATGCCAGGTCAGTACATTGAATGTACTTGCAAGCTCACAATAACCAGAAGCATTCAAGACAAACAACGGCATGGCAATTACAGGTTAAGCAGGAATTAACATGAGATCATTATAACAACATGACATGAGCACATGATATCCAAAGTAATACTCCAAATAATACCAGATACCATCATGAAAATAATCATAATAGCCACTAAGAATCCAAAGGCAATATGAACCTGATACAGCTAGAACAATATGAACATAACATGAACATATAAATATGACGATACTAGCATGCAACATGTGTTGGAAATATGCCCTAGAGGCAATAATAAATTGGTTATTATTATATTTCCTTGTTCATGATAATCGTTTATTATCCATGCTAGAATTGTATTGATAGGAAACTCAGATACATGTGTGGATACATAGACAACACCATGTCCCTAGTAAGCCTCTAGTTGACTAGCTCGTTGATCAATAGATGGTTACGGTTTCCTGACCATGGACATTGGATGTCATTGATAACGGGGTAACATCATTAGGAGAATGATGTGATGGACAAGACCCATTCCTAGCCTAGCACAAGATCATGTAGTTCGTATGCTAAAGCTTTTCTAATGTCAAGTATCATTTCCTTAGACCATGAGATTGTGCAACTCCCGGATACCGTAGGAGTGCTTTGGGTGTGCCAAACGTCACAACGTAACTGGGTGACTATAAAGGTGCACTACGGGTATCTCCAAAAGTGTCTGTTGGGTTGGCACGAATCGAGACTGGGATTTGTCACTCCGCATGACTGAGAGGTATCTCTGGGCCCACTCGGTAGGACATCATCATAATGTGCACAATGTGATCAAGGAGTTGATCACGGGATGATGTGTTACGGAACAAGTAAAGAGACTTGCCGGTAACGAGATTGAACAAGGTATCGGGATACCGACGATCGAATCTCGCGCAAGTATCGTACCGATAGACAAAGGGAATTGTATACGGGATTGATTAAGTCCTTGACATCGTGGTTCATCGGATGAGATCATCGTGGAACATGTGGGAGCCAACATGGGTATCCAGATCCTGCTGTTGGTTATTGACCCGAGAGTCATCTCGGTCATGTCTACATGTCTCCCGAACCCGTAGGGTCTACACACTTAAGGTTCGGTGACGCTAGGGTTGTAGGGATATGTATATGCAGTAACCCGAATGTTGTTCAGAGTCCCGGATGAGATGCCGAACGTCACGAGGAGTTCCGGAATGGTCCGGAGGTAAAGAATTATATATAGGAAGTGCTATTTCGGCCATCGGGACAAGTTTCGGGGTCACCGGTATTGTACCGGGACCACCGGAAGGGTCCCGGGGGTCCACCGGGTGGGGCCACCTATCCCGGAGGGCCCCATGGGCTGAAGTGGGAAGGGATCCAGCCCAAAGTGGGCTGGGGCGCCACTTCCCTCTAGGGCCCATGCGCCTAGGGTGGAAAAACCCTAGGGGAAGAGTCCCAAAGGGGGAAGGCACCCCCTAGGTGCCTTGGGGAGGAGGGACTCCTCCCTTGGCCGCTGCCCCCCTAGGAGATTGCATCTCCTAGGGCCGGCGCCCCCCCTAGGCCCCCCTATATATAGTGGGGGAGATGGAGGACTTCTCACCTAAGCCTTTGGTGCCTCCCTCTCCCTCTCCAACACATCCTCCTCCTCCATAGAGCTTGGCGAAGCCCTGCCGGAGTACTGCAGCTCCATCACCACCATGCCATCGTGCTGCTGCTGGAGCCATCTTCCTCAACCTCTCCTCCCCCCTTGCTGGATCAAGAAGGAGGAGAGGTCGTTGCTCCGTACGTGTGTTGAACGTGGAGGTGCCGTCCGTTCGGCGCTAGGATCATCGGTGATTTGGATCACGACGAGTATGACTCCATAGATTGATTTTGGTGACATGTAGGAATTTTTGAATTTCTGCTATGTTCCCCAACAGTGGCATCATGAGCTAGGTCTATGCGTAGTTTCTATGCACGAGTAGAACACAAAGTAGTGGTGGGCGTTGATTTTGTTCAATATGCTTACCGTTACTAGTCCAATCTTGATTCGGCGGCATTGTGGGATGAAGCGGCCCGGACCGACCTTACATGTACTCTTACGTGAGACTGGTTCCACCGACTGACATGCACTAGTTGCATAAGGTGGATAGCGGGTGTCTGTCTCTCCCACTTTAGTCGGATCAGATTCGATGAAAAGGGTCCTTATGAAGGGTAAATAGCAATTGGCATATCACGTTGTGGTTTTTGCGTAGGTAAGAAACGTTCTTGCTAGAAACCCATAGCAGCCACGTAAAACATGCAAACAACAATTAGAGGACGTCTAACTTGTTTTGCAGGGTATGCTATGTGATGTGATATGGCCAAAGGATGTGATGAATGATATATGTGATGTATGAGATGATCATGTTCTTGTAATAGGAATCACGACTTGCATGTCGATGAGTATGACAACCGGCAAGAGCCATATGAGTTGTCTTAATTTATTTATGACCTGCGTGTCAACATAAATGTCATGTAATTACTTTACTTTATTGCTAACCGTTAGCTGTAGTAGTAGAAGTAATAATTGGCGAGACAACTTCATGAAGACACGATGATGGAGATCATGATGATGGAGATCATGGTGTCATGCCGGTGACGATGATGATTATGGAGCCCCGAAGATGGAGATCAGAAGGAGAAATATGATATTGGCCATATCATGTCACTATTTGATTGCATGTGATGTTTATCATGTTTTTGCATCTTGTTTACTTAGAATGATGGTAGTAAATAAGATGATCCCTCATAATAATTTCAAGAAGGTGTTCCCCCTAACTGTGCACCGTTGCGATAGTTCGTTGTTTCGGAGCACCACGTGATGATCGGGTGTGATAGATTCTAACATTCACATACAACGGGTGTAAGACAGATTTACACATGCGAAACACTTAGTTTGACTTGACAAGCCTAGCATGTACAGACATGGCCTCGGAACACAAGAGACCGAAAGGTTGAGCATGAGTCGTATAGTAGATATGATCAACATGAAGATGGTCACCAATGTTGACTAGTCCGTCTCACGTGATGATCGGACACGGCCTAGTTGACTCGGATCATTTAATCACTTAGATGACTAGAGGGATGTCTATCTGAGTGGGAGTTCATAAGATGAACTTAATTATCCTGAACATAGTCAAAAGGTCTTCGCAAATTATGTCATAGCTCACGCTTTAGTTCTACTGTTTAGATATGTTCCTAGAGAAAATTTAGTTGAAAGTTGACAGTAGCAATTATGCGGACTAGGTCCGTAAACTAAGGATTGTCCTCATTGCTTCATAGAAGGCTTATGTCCTTAATAAACCGCTCAGTGTGCTGAACCTCGAACGTCGTCTGTGGATGTTGCGAACATCTGACATACACATTTTGATAACTACGTGATAGTTCAGTTAAACGGCTTAGAGTTGAGGCACCAAAGACGTTTTTGAAACATCGCGAAACATATGAGATGTTTCGAGGGCTGAAATTGGGATTTCAGGCTCGTGCCCATGTCAAGAGGTATAAGACCTCCGACGATTTTCTTAGCCTGCAAACAAAGGGAGAAAAGCTCAATTGTTGAGCTTGTGCTCAGATTGTCTGAGTACAACAATCGCTTGAATCGAGTGGGAGTTGATCTTCCAGATGAAATAGTGATGGTTCTCCGAAGTCATTACCACCAAGCTGCTTGAGCTTCATGATGAACTATAATATATCAGGGACATATATGATGATCCTTGAGATATTCGCGATGTTTGACACCACAAAAGTAGAGATCAAGAAGGAGCATCAATTGTTGATGGTTTGTGAAACCACTAGTTTCAAGAAGGGCAAGGGCAAAAAGGGATGCTTCATGAAACAGCAAATCAGCTGCTGCTCTAGTGAAGAAACCCAAGGTTGAACCCAAACCCGAGACTAAGTGCTTCTGTAATAAGGGGAACAACCACTGGAGCAGAATTACCCTAGATACTTGGTAGATGAGAAGGCTGTCGATAGAAGTATATTGGATATACATTATGTTAATGTGTACTTTACAAGTACTCCTAGTAGCACCAGGGTATTAGATACCGGTTCGGTTGCTAAGTGTTAGTAACTCGAAATAAAAGCTACAGAATAAACGGAGACTAGCTAAAGGTGAGCTGACGATATGTGTTGGAAGTGTTTCCAAGGTTGATATGATCAAGCATCGCATGCTCCCTCTACCATCGAAATTGGTATTAAAACCTAAATAATTGTTATTTGGTGTTTGCGTTGAGCATAGACATGATTGGATTATGTCTATCGCGATACAGTTATTCATTTAAGGAGAATAATGGTTACTCTGTTTATTTGAATAATACCTTCAATGGTCTTACACCCAAAATGAATGGTTTATTGAATCTCGATCATAGTGATACACATGTTCATGCCAAAAGATAGTAATGATAGTACCACCTACTTGTGGCACTGCCACGTAAGTCATATCGGTATAAAACGCATGAAGAAGCTCCATGTTGATGGATCTTTGGACTCACTCATTTTTGAAAGGATTGAGACATGCGAACCATGTTTGTTGGTAGATATGCATGAAGAAACTCTATACAAATGGATCGTTTGGACTCACTTGATTTTGAATCACTTGGGACATGCAAATCATACCACATGGGCAAGATGACTGAAAGCCTCATTTTCAGTAAAATGGAACTAGAAAGCAACTTGTTGGAAGTAATACATTTTGATGTGAGCAGTCCAATGAGTGCTGAGGCATGTAGTGGATATCGTTATGTTCTTACTTCACAAATGATTTGAGTAGATGTTGAGTATATTTACTTGATGAATCACGAGTCTGAATTATTGAAAGGTTCAAGTAATTTCAGGGTGAAGTTGAAAGATCGTCGTGACAAGAGGATAAAATATCTATGATATGATCATAGAGATGAATATCTGAATTACAAGTTTGGCACTGAATTAAGACATTGTGGAAATTGTTTCACAACTAATGCAGCCTGGAACACCATAGTGTGATGGTGTGTCCGAACATCATAACTGCACCCTATTGGATATGATGCATACCATGATGTCTCTTATCGAATTACCACGATAGTTTATGGGTTAGGCATTAAAGACAACCACATTCACTTTAAATAGGGCACCACGTAATTCCGATGAGATGACACCGTATGAACTATGGTTTAGAGAAACCTAAGCTGTCATTTCTTAAAAGTTTGGGGCTGCGACGCTTATGTGAAAAGTTTCAGGCTGATAAGCTCGAACCCAAAGCGGATAAATGCATCTTCATAGGACACCCAAAACAGTTGGGTATACCTCCTGTCTCAGATTCGAAAGCAATAAGGGATTGTTTCTAGAATCGGGTCCTTTCTCGAGGAAAAGTTTCTCTCGAAAGAATTGAGTGGGAGGATGGTGGAGACTTGATGAGGTTATTGAACCGTCTCTTCAACTAGTGTGTGACATGGCACAGGGAGTTGTTCCTGTGGCACCTACACCAATTGAAGTGGAAGCTTATGATAGTGATCATGAAACTTCAGATCAAGTCACTACCAAACCTCATGGGATGACAAGGATGCGTACTACTTCAGAGTGGTACGTGATCCTGTCTTGGAAGTCATGTTGCTAGACAACAATGAACCTACGAGCCATGGAGAAGCGATGGTGGGCCCGGATTCCAAAATGGCTCGAGGCCATATAATCCGAGAGAGGATCCATATATGAAAACAAAGTGTAGACTTTGGCGGAACGGCTCGATGGTCGTAAGGCTGTTGAGTACAGATTGATTTTAAAAGGAAGATGGACAATGATGGCAAGTATCACCATTAAGAAAGCTCGACTTGTCGTTAAGATGTTTTCCGACAAGTTCAAGGAGTTGACTACGGTGAGATTTTCTCACTCGTAGCGATGCTAAGAGTCTGTTGGAATTATATTAGCAGTCACTGCATTATTTGTGAAACCTTGCAGATAGGATGTCAAAAACATTGTTTCCTCACGGTTTTCTTGAGGAAAGGTTGTATGTGATACAACCGGAAGGTTTTGTCAATCCTGAAAGATGCTAATAAGTATGCAAAGCTCCAGCAAATCCTTCTAAGGACTGGAGTAAGCATCTCCGAGTTGGAATGTACGCTTTGATGAGATGATCAAAGATTTTGGGTTTATACAAAGTTTATGAGAAACTTGTATTTCCAAAGAAGTGAGTGGGAGCACTATAGAATTTCCGATGAGTATATGTTGTTAACGTATTGTTGATCGGAAATGATGTAGAATTTCTGGAAAGCATATAGGGTTATTTGGAAAGCGTTTTCAATGGAAAGCCTGGATTAAGCTACTTGAACATTGAGCATCAAGATCTATAAGGATAGATCAAAACGCTTAATGGTACTTTCAAATGAGCACATACCTTGACATGATCTTGAAGGTGTTCAAGATGGATCAGTCAAAGAAGGAGTTCTTACCTGAGTTGTAAGGTATGAAGTTAAGACTTAAAGCTTGACCGCGGAAGAATAGAGAGAAAGGACGAAGGTCGTCCCCTATGCTTTAGACGTAGGCTCTACAGTATGCTATGTTGTGTACCGCACCTGAAGTGTGCCTTGCCATGAGTCAGTCAAGGGGTACAAGAGTGATCCAAGAATGGATCACAGGACAGCGGTCAAAGTTATCCTTAGTAACTAGTGGACTAAGGAATTTTCTCGATTATGGAGGTGGTAAAAGAGTTCATCGTAAAGGATTGCGCCGATGCAAACTTTGACACTAATCCAGATTATTCTGAGTAGTAAACTGGATTCGTATAGTAGAACAGTCATTTGGAATAGCTCCGAATGTAGCGTAGTAGTTGCATCTACAAGATGACATAAGAAATTTGTGAAGTACATACGGATCTGAATGTTGCAGACCCATTGACTAAAACCTCTCTCACAAGCAAAACATGATCAAACCCAGAACTCATTGAGTCTTAATCACATGATGATGTGAACTAGTTTAGTGACACTAGTAAACTCTTTGGATGTTGGTCACATGGGGATGTGACCTTGAGTGTTAATCACATATCGATGTGAACTGGATTATTGACTCTAGTGCAAGTGGGAGACTGTTGGAAATATGCCCTAGAGGCAATAATAAATTGGTTATTATTATATTTCCTTGTTCATGATAATCGTTTATTATCCATGCTAGAATTGTATTGATAGGAAACTCAGATACATGTGTGGATACATAGACAACACCATGTCCCCAGTAAGCCTCTAGTTGACTAGCTCATTGATCAATAGATGGTTACGGTTTCCTGACCATGGACATTGGATGTCATTGATAACGGGGTCACATCATTAGGAGAATGATGTGATGGACAAGACCCATTCCTAGCCTAGCACAAGATCATGTAGTTCGTATGCTAAAGCTTTTCTAATGTCAAGTATCATTTCCTTAGACCATGAGATTGTGCAACTCCCGGATACCGTAGGAGTGCTTTGGGTGTGCCAAACGTCACAACGTAACTGGGTGACTATAAAGGTGCACTACGGGTATCTCCGAAAGTGTCTGTTGGGTTGGCACGAATCGAGACTGGGATTTGTCACTCTGTGTGACGGAGAGGTATCTCTGGGCCCACTCGGTAGGACATCATCATAATGTGCACAATGTGATCAAGGAGTTGATCACGGGATGATGTGTTACGGAACGAGTAAAGAGACTTGCCGGTAACGAGATTGAACAAGGTATCGGGATACCGATGATCGAATCTCGGGCAAGTATCAGGCCGATAGACAAAGGGAATTGTATACGGGATTGATTAAGTCCTTGACATCGTGGTTCATCCGATGAGATCATCGTGGAACATGTGGGAGCCAACATGGGTATCCAGATCCCGTTGTTGGTTATTGACCGGAGATTCATCTCGGTCATGTCTACATGTCTCCCGAACCCGTAGGGTCTACACACTTAAGGTTCGGTGATGCTAGGGTTGTAGGGATATGTATATGCAGTAACCCGAATGTTGTTCGGAGTCCCGGATGAGATCCCGGACGTCACGAGGAGTTCCGGAATGGTCCGGAGGCAAAGAATTATATATAGGAAGTGCTATTTCGGCCATCGGGACAAGTTTCGGGGTCACCGGTATTGTACCGGGACCACCGGAAGGGTCCCGGGGGTCCACCGGGTGGGGCCACCTATCCCGGAGGGCCCCATGGGCTGAAGTGGGAAGGGATCCAGCCCAAAGTGGGCTGGGGCGCCACTTCCCTCTAGGGCCCATGCGCCTAGGGTGGAAAAACCCTAGGGGAAGAGTCCCAAAGGGGGAAGGCACCCCCTAGGTGCCTTGGGGAGGAGGGACTCCTCCCTTGGCCGCCACCCCCCTAGGAGATTGCATCTCCTAGGGCCGGCGCCCCCCCCTAGGCCCCCCTATATATAGTGGGGGAGATGGAGGACTTCTCACCTAAGCCTTTGGTGCCTCCCTCTCCCTCTCCAACACATCCTCCTCCTCCATAGAGCTTGGCGAAGCCCTGCTGGAGTACTGCAGCTCCATCACCACCACGCCGTCGTGCTGCTGCTGGAGCCATCTTCCTCAACCTCTCCTCCCCCCTTGCTGGATCAAGAAGGAGGAGACGTTGCTGCTCCGTATGTGTGTTTAACGCGGAGGTGCCGTCCGTTCGGCGCTAGGATCATCGGTGATTTGGATCACGACGAGTATGACTCCATAGATTGATCTTGGTGACACGTAGGAATTTTTGAATTTTTGCTACGTTCCCCAACAACATGATGACACTATATGCACCAATTATTCTGCTCGGGTTATCTCGTAACCATCATGCGCATCACTTACCCACCTCGGACATTACACGATCATCTCAGGATCAAATCAAGCTTGGTATAAACAATACCATAGTAATCATTAAATGATCACAAGGAGCTTTATATTTACCCATGATTTCTCGCACAACATCACGAATATCCAACAACTCGGTATCCTCGATACCACGGTGATCATTCCGGCGATCACAACCAAAGTAACTCATGATCCTTATGGCTATGTGATCCTTACGGAGATCACCACCAACTTATTTCATCACCGAACCGAGGTTGTCATTAATCAATTTATTATTAATACTGTTCACTCATGGTGGGACCGACACGAACTGGGCCCTTATCCGCGGGCTTGTCTATCAATAGATTTAATATGCACTCTGCAGAGGTAGCACACTGTATCCACACCACGGAACCCATGGCCTCGCACTCCCATTCGGGTGGACCAACGGTGTCTTGACAAAACCGATCTACTGTCGTGACACTCTTCCGGCCACTCCGACCCACTCCCAACTAGGCTAGTCCTGGGTGGCCCCTTGTCTACCAAAGACACCCCAACCACCGTCGTGGTCAAAACTCCCTCACGAGGACCGACTCCATAAAAATAAAAACAACAGGCACACAAGGTTATGTCTGCTTACTGGGCTAGGGTACCGCACGCCCATAACCTTCCCTAGTTGGAGGCACTGGCGAGATGCACGACAATAGACCCAGTTAGGACCTTACCCAAACGGTAAGTGTGGTTGCACTGGTCAGTTTCGATCTGGCGGCACCATGACTTAGCCAACAGTTGTTCAAGTTCAATTAAATCCGGTTAAACTTGAATGCAAAATGCCGAGCCGTGATAAAATAACATGATGCAATTACAATGCATGATCATGATATCAACATAATCACGGGATGCAACATAACTATCCACCACATCAACTATGAAATAATCTCCAACTGAACATGGCATAATGACGAGCATAAATATTACAAGTGCAACACTACTCATAGAATAACATGACCATTATCATGAACCATAAATAACATGCAAGAACTCATCAATAATATTACCGAGTAACACTTAACCAACTAACAGCAAAGGAACAAGGCATAGTAACAGTACTCGATAACCGACGTTAATCATGTACCGAAGAACATAACCAACCCAAGATGTACTACTATCAAGCATGGCAATATGAAAGCAATACTAGCAACTAGCAGGGCAGGATAACCAGGTCCATAACAACATAACAAACAAGTAAGCACAATCCCAGAAGCATTTCTGAAACAACAATAACCATATTTTAAACAAACAATCATTTAATAAATATTCAAGTTGAAAACCATGGCTACTGCATGACTATCATGCAAGTGGGTATCGTGGCTTGCCTGGGGTGACAGAGACTCCAGGAAGAAGTGCGCTGAAGCCGCGGAACAAAACGTCGGACGGGTTTCTCTCGGAGGAGGCTGATTAGAGGCAAGGGCACAATGGTCATTTTCACTATGAAACCACCTGGTGAAAATGTTACCAAAAGATAGAGCTCGACGAGACGAAGAAGTGAGAGCTGGTTTCACCACAATCGGAGTTACGGTTGCGGAGTTATGAGGTCTAGAAGATCAGGGACCAATCTGTGAGTAAAGTTCAGCAAATAGGCCCCTGGGAGAAAACTGAACGTGCCTTCGGGCCGAATACGTTTTCTGAAAAGGGAAACGTATTTTCAGCCGCAGAAGAAGAGAACACGCTTCCTTGAAGGGAAAACGCATTTTGGATAAAAGAGGAAGGAAATACACTTTCATAAAGTGAAAACGCATTTCAAGAAAATGTCTCCACTTAAAAACAACTAGTTCCGGGCTTGTGCCACTTACCGGTGGGGCCCACGGGCAGGGGGAGGGACCAGGCGCGCGTCTTCATCCTCCTCTCGTTCTGTTCCTGGACAGAACAGAGGAGGCGAGGCAGAGCGAGGCCGGCGGTGGCCCGGTCGGCTCCGACCACCGTTGGCCGAGGCGAGGCCACCGGCAGGACCACAGGAGACGGCCGCGTCCGTCCCCAGGGGCGGCGGGCACCGGGGAGGCGTGGAGGTGCGGCGACGGGAGGAGGACGGGAGGAGGCAGTGGCGTCGGGCAGAGGGGGTATCCGGTGATGAGGGACGACTCCGGCGAGGTCGAGGTGGTGGGGCGGACCGCCGGAGCACGAGGAGTCCGTTGATGGTGGTGAAGAGGCGAGAAGATGCTCGGGGAGGCCGGACAAGGAAGCGGCCGAGAGGCGGAGACGATGACCGAACTCGGGGCTTGCGGCCAGAGGCACTCCGGCGAGGGGGAAAGGGGTCGGGGCGACTCGCAAAGACGAGGGGAGCCTCGTGGACAACTTAGGAGGAGAGGAGAGGGACAAGGCACACCGGAACCAAGGAGGAACCGAGCCGGCCGAGGCGAACTCCAGCGAAAAGAGGAGGGGCTGAGGACTCCGGTGGGCTAGGGAGGCAAGTGAGGAGTGGATGAGCTGCGGAGGGGCTCGGGGCACGCTTAAATAGCCGCGGGAAGGGCTCTGGTGCTCACAATCGAGCTGGAGCAGTGCACTAATGGTGGTCAGGGGCTGAGCACGGCACGGGCACTGCTCTAGCGGCACATTAATGGCGAACGACGACGAGGCTCCGATGCAAGGAGATGCAGTCGATCACGGGGAAGCTCCAGGACATGAATTGAGGTCGAGACGAGGAGGGAGGAGACGAGCATTGTGGCCGGAACAATCCAGAGCACGCCTGCAGCCATGACGCAAGTGTGATCACCACGTGCACTAGCGCAAGAGGCGCTCTTTGGCATGGCCAACCATGTCCAGTGGACGGACCCTGGTGCCCTTAGTCCAACTGAAGAAATAAATCGGTCCAGGGGCAAAGAAGAGATTTGCACTTAGCTCCAAAACTAATACAGTAAGAAGGTGTTTGTAACTTGTTGTGGTTAAACCAGCAGGGTAACAAGGTAAAGAGTTTGTCTGGCAATGATGACACACTAAGGTGATGTTGATCACCAAAAATCAGACTAAGAGGAGGAGCTTAGATGGTGGTTGCAGTAGAAAGTGCAAAACTGGCCAGAATTGGGGATTTCCATGATGCACTCACATACTTGATCTCTGTGAGCTGAAATTTGGCAGAGAGGGGTTTTATGATGATATGAATCTGCTGTAAAAATTTCATGCCATTCGGAAATACCAAAGTGGCACTTGCTTCACAAAGCTTCATTCTGGATAGAAACTTGGAAAAATTACACAGGGTAATTGGATCAACCAATTGAGGTAAAACTTCTTGGGAGTAGTTTATATAGGTAGTATCTTGTCCTGGTAAAGTTTCAGCTCAATTGAAGCAATATACAATATGGTTGCTTCACAAACTGAAAATCTGACCATAAACTAAGATTTGGAGCTGGGCTCACATAGATGACTTACATGAGCTCATATTTGGTGAATAGTCATTATTTGACCCTAGGAAAGACCCTGCAAAATTGCAACTCATTTGGATATGCCTAGAATATAGCTCCTTCAGAAAGTTCCTTCCTGGACAGAAACTTTGGAAAATTGCTGAAAAATATTTACTTGGCAAATTGAGCTGAATTTTGGCATGAGCCAATGATATGGACAGGAAAAGATGTCCAAGAAGTTTGCGGTCAATCAAGCAAATATAAATAGCACTTCCTTTGCAAAAGTGCCATTTAGGAAAGAATAGGAAAAGAATTATTGGAGGATTATCTTTGAACATGGCAATGAAATATTTTGCCATATTTGAGGAAGATGTGACCCAGGCAATTTATGAGAATTATTTGGGAATTTTAGGAGTGACAAAAATATAGGTTGCTTCACAACCTAGGGTTTTAAGGGTTATTCCTTTATCAGAAAAGGAATATCACCAACAAAAGAATTTTGGGTTAGGTCAAGGATGGAAATGAGACGATCTTGAGATGATGATGAGGGTGACAAGCCACTAGAAAACCTAGGAAGACATGATCTTCCCAAGTTTTAGACCCTCATAGCCATGGAAAAGCAAATCAAAATAGGAAATCCTAGAAAATCAAAGGAAAAAGAAAAGGGCAAAAATCCAGGCTGTTACAATGGGGCCGCCGGCCTTTGCGGTGATCTGTTCCTCCTGCGACTCATGGTTAGCCTAAGCTTGCTCCTGAGGGATTAGGGGTACCCTGTAGTGGTCATCGCACACGCGGTCGTGGTGGTTCCCCGACGGCTCCTGGAAGGTTTCGACCCCTAATGTCCCTTCTTCCCAACCTTCTCCAACGAATGAGCCGGGGTCGTCGTCCGGTGTGTACTCCTGGTCCGTCATGCGGGGCACATAGGCCTCCGGGGCTGCTACCCCGAACACCTCACTGTAATGCCCCACACTCCATGTCGCCTGGCCCAGCATGATGTCCTGGGGGTGATAGCACGGCGTCCCACTTGGGCCATGGAAGGCAACGCTTGTGCTAATGCTTGTTGCGGGCGGTATGGGGACGGCAGAGCCCCAGGTGCCGCCGACCATGCTGGTGTGGACAAAGCCCCCTGGCGCACCTGATGGCGTGTGGTCGCGGCGTGGTCCACCGTGAGTCCCCGCAGCGGTCTGAGGAGGGAGCTGATGGCAGAAGGGCGGGGCTCCCGAGGCCGCCGCGTCCAGCAGCTCGGCAACGCGTTCCAGCAGTGCGTCCCAGCCGCTTTCCATCAACCGGCACCGTAGCAGCTCCCTTGCCACGGTGTGTGTTGCCCGCGTGTTTGCCTATTCCCGCCGTGAGTGCGGCGCCGTCACCGCGGCGTGGCTTGCTGCTCTGCCAGTGGCTCGCACCTGCCGTGGGGTGAGGGTAGACGACGCCTGGCCGCGTCGCCCGCGCCCCGCAGGATTGGACGGTGCTCTTGTTGCCTGGAGCACAGGGTTGAGGTCTTCATAGGCGGGCGGCGCCGACCGAGCTGCCCAGCGGTCGGAGTCAGCTCTTGGGTCGTCAGGCATCACGGCCGCGGAACGTCTACAAGTCGATTGGCGAAGAAGAAGCTCTGGTGCACCCATACCTGGCGCGCCAAATGTCGGATGTGGGGTTCCGGCAAACCCTTAAGGTTCAAACACTGGGGTGTGCGCGAAGTCTTTTCCTCCCACCGATCTACGCCCTAGCTTGCTAAGATCTCGCGGACGAACTCGACGAACTCGCAACACAAAAAGATACAAGATTTATACTGGTTCGGGCCACCGTTGTGGTGTAATACCGTACTCCAGTGTGTGGTGGTGGATTGCCTCCTGGGCTGATGATGAACAATACAAGGGGAAGAAAAACCTACTGAGGGTGAGGTGTTCTCGTGCTTGGCTAACTTGTGTGGGTGAGAGTGATCTCTCTTCGTCCTTCTCCCCTCGTTCCGTCTCTCTCCTCCTCTTTCGTGGTGGTGGCTAGATCTACTTATATAGGCCCTGGTCCTCTTCCCAAATATTGAGCGGGAAGGGAGCCAACAACGGCGGGCAAATTTGAAGGGGGGCAGCTAGTACAAGCCATCGTGACAAAGGTGGTCTCCACTTGCAAAAGTCTCTGGTGGTGACGCCGTCTTGGGCTCCACGATGACCTCCGTCTTGTCGTCCTTCTGGTCTTGGTCTTGTTGCACCGATACGGCAACCTTTGCCTGATGCCTCAGTACTCCTCGCCTGCGCTGGCCTCCTTAGCACCAAAGAGGAAACAAGAACGCTGCATGCGCTGGCGCCCGCCTGGTCTCGATCATCATGGCTCACATCATGAGAGCCTCGTGAGGTTCGCCTCGCCTTGATATCTCTGCTCCTCGTAAGCCTACCCGACTAGGCCACTCTAGAGGAGGTCTTGCATCGTCCGCCTCACGAGGGTTGGCCCCTCACGAGGGTCTTGGATGCCTTGTTGATGAAGATGGGCCATACGTCCTGCTGGCTTAGCCACGCTGCGGGCCGCAGGCAGGCAAGTCCGGGGACCCCCGTTCCCAGAACGCCGACAGCGTTGGCCACGGCCAGGGGGAACCAGTTGGCCATGGCCTGGTCATCGCCTCCGGCTTCGAGGATGGCCTTCTCATACGTCTGCAAGAAGGCCGCCGGATCTGTCGTGCCATCATAGCGGGGTGGCATCTCTGGCTTGAACTTGCACGGCCACCGCACCTGCCGCAAGGTGTGGGTGAAGGCCGGGACGCCCGCGGCGCATCTGGAGTCCGCCATGAAGCTGGACGGAGCAAGCGGAGAGGTGGAGCTTCGGCGCACCCCTACCTGGTGCGCCAAATGTCGGATTTCGGGTTCCGGCAAAATCCTAAAGGTTCGAACACTCGGGTGCGCACGAAGATCTCTCCCCATCTAGCTCTCGCCCTCACTGCAATCTCAAGTCTTAGCGCGTCGAACCCGCAGAACAAGGGACACAAGGTTTATACTGGTTCAGGCCACCGATGTGGTGTAATACCATACTCCAGTGTGGTGTGGTGGATTGCCTCTTGTGCTGGGGATGAATAGTTACAAGGGAAGAACAGCGTCCTGACGAGAGGTGCTCTTGTGCTCGGTGAGTTGATGCGTAGAGGATCCTCCCCTTCTAAGGTGGTGGCTAGTCCTGTTTATAGAGGCCCGGGTCCTCTCCCCAAATATTAGGCGAGAAGGGATCCCACAATGGCTAGTTTGAAGGGGGACAGCTAGTACAAGCTATCCTGTCAAAAGATGGTCTTCGCCTGCCAAAGGGTCTGGTGGTGACACCATCCTGGGCTCCAAGGTGACCTCTGTCCTGCCGTCCTGCCGGTCTTGGTCTCTTTGCACCGATATGGAGACCTTTGCTTGATGCCTCGGGACTCCGCGCCTACGCTTGCTTCTTTAGCACCAAAGAGGAAATAGGGACATTGCGCGCGCTGGCGCCCGCCTGGCGCCCGCCTGGCCTTGGTCGTCATGGCTTGCGTTATGGGGACCTCGTGAGGTGCCCCTTGCCTTGATCTCTCATCCCCTCGCGAGCCAGCCTGGTGAGGCCGCCTTCGAGGAGGTCTTGTGTCGTCTGCCTCGCGAGGCTTGGCCCCTCGCGAGGGTCTTGAGTGTTTGCTGGTGAAGATGGCCCGTACAGTGCCGCCGGTGGAGCCACGTCGTGGGCTGTAGGCAGGCAAGTCTAGGGACCCCCGTTCCTAGGACACTGACAAGCTAGACTTAGAGATCATTGCGAGAGTGAGTGAGAGAGACAGAGAGAGAGATCTTCGTGCGCACCCTAGTGTTCAAACCTCAAGGGTTTGTCGGAACCCACGATCTGACAGCATCAACCTCAGGGAGTCTCACGGCTCAGTGTCCAGCCTCGTCGCAACACTTCCCCCTCGAGAGAGTCGTGCGAGGGGGTGGGCACGGGGGCTGCACTCAGGTCACGCCTGGCACACGCCACCCTGCCAGGTCCCTCGGACCTGGCCATCACGCGTCCCTCCCGAGCAGGATCACGGCGAGGAAAGGTATGGGGGTCTGTTTGCACGTCAAGGGGGGCTCCTGAGCATCGCAATGCAAGAGCCTAACTGGCCATGTAGCCCCTCACCCCTTGGTCCCGTCCTGGTGATCCAGACGACCCAACGGCGGCTGAGGTACGCGCGGGGCTGGGCCCTACCGAAGTAGAACACCAAGGCCCATGTTTCCTTTCCGAAGGCTGTTTGAACATCAAAGGGGACTCCTGAGCATCACGACTCACGAGCCTAACTGGTCACGTAGCCCCTCACCCCTTGGTCTCGTCCTGGCAATCAGGACGACCCAATGGCGGCTGAGGCACATGCGGGACCGGGCCTTGTCGACGTAGAACATCAAGCAACGGAAAGGAAATCACAGAATCCTAATTATTACAAGACATATTGTTCTTCAAACACCAAACAGAAGTTTTGACGCCTCCATGAGGCACGTTGCATATCATAGGAGAAGTAAAAACGGGAAGGAGTACCATCGTTCACTAGCAAGCCTCCTCTTCAGCCTTGGGCGCCATCGTCAGGAAGCACCCTCCTGTCGGCAGCATCGCCATCACCCGTGTCGTAGGCCTTGGTCGCAGGAGCGGTGGCACAATCGGCCGAGGGCGCGGGGTCGATGGCAAGAAACTTATTCAACAAGGCCTCCACTTGGCCCTTCACGGATTCGACAGCAGCCGCGCAACACTCTCCATCCACACGCTCGAGCAGGACACCAAGTTCGGCATTAGGATCACAAAGGTGAAGGTGGTTGAGGACACGCGTCAGGGCCAGTGAGGAGAGCGCCCGTGCTTCCCCCTCTGATATAGGCAAAGGTGTCCCGTCTTTCGATGAGATGATGGATATCGCTTTGGTGGAAGTCGACTTTGACGATCCGACTACGAACATGCGAGGACGTCGCGCCTTAGCAATCGCTAAACCAACTCCGAGAGGTTATTGACCACGCCGGAGCACGATCAACCTGACCACGAGGGTCTGTTTCCTGCGAGCAAACGAAGAACAAGCAAGAAACTAAGATTGCAATCTGGATATTGCGAATATAAGATGAAAGCTTTATTGATCAAGGTGGGGTTCTGTGACGCCTTTGTCTGGTCGTTGAACACAAACGAAGTACGCAAAGTTGCAGCTATGGTGAACTTTTAATCTAAACAAAACCCAAAGTCTAAACGGTGCCCTAAGGGCTATATATATGGAGGAAGAGAGGGGGAATTTCGTGGCCCTTGGTGGAGGGGTCCGAAATCAACCCTATCTCTTGTTTCCCCACACATACGGACTCTAAAAATAGCCTATACTTATGTATTTCGAAATTACATGGGCCTGGCCCAATAAAAAGGTGACGCAGCACCTATAATAGCCTCGGGACGAAATTTATGAAGTGGCATCTTGTATATTTCGTCCAAGGCTTCATGCACCCATTATGGTGGCTTCAAAGTCCTGAAATCATCACTTGTAACTTCGTTCTTGTTCCCCTTGCGCATGGCATCATCTCCATGCTTGTTCTTGCTCCAATGTTCATCCTTCTCCAAGCTAGGCCCTTCATTTGTAAGCAAAACAAATGTATCCAATTTAGGCAGCATCATATTCTCATGAACATTAGAATCATTACCAAGAAACGAAAGTACCTGATAATTTAATTGGCGTGCGCGAGCTCTAGTAATTGGTCCCGTATATGTAGCAGTAGGGGCTGTGGGTGTAACAATGGTATTGATGTCCTCATCATCCTCCCCTTCTTGAAATGAAGTCGTCCTCGACGGAAACTCATCTTCCTCACCCAAATAAGGCTTCAAATCTGCAATGTTAAAAGTGGGACTAACCCCAAAATCTGCAGGCAGCTCAAGTTTATATGCATTATCATTTATTTTCTCTAACACCTTAAAGGGACCATCAGCACGTGGCATTAGCTTTGATTTGCGCAAATCAGGAAATCTATCCTTACGCAAATGTAACCAAACAAGATCTCCAGGTGCAAACACAACATGTTTTCTACCCTTATCTCCAGCAAGTTTATATTTAGCATTCATACGCTCAATGTTTTCCTTAGTTAACTCATGCATTTTTAAAATCAATTCAGCACGTTGTTTAGCATCAAAATTAACCTTCTCCGAAGATGGAAGAGGCAACAAATCAATAGGTGCACGAGGTAGGAAACCATACACAACTTCAAAAGGGCACATCTTAGTAGTAGAATGCAATGAACGATTATAAGCAAATTCAATATGAGGCAAGCATTCCTCCCACATTTTCTTATTATTCTTCAAAACAGCCATAAGCATAGTAGACAACGTTCTATTGACTACTTCAGTTTGTCCATCAGTTTGGGGGTGACAAATAGTACTAAAAAGCAGTTTAGTCCCCAACTTAGCCCATAAACATCTCCAAAAGTGGCTAAGAAATTTAGTATCACGATCTGAAACAATAGTATTTGGCACACCATGCAAGCGAATAATTTCACGAAAGAACAAATCAGCAACATTAACAACATCATCGCTTTTATGACATGGTATAAAGTGTGCCATTTTCGAGAATCTATCCACGACAACAAATATGCTATCCCTCCCCTTCTTTGTTCGAGGTAAACCTAAAACAAAGTCCATAGATATATCCTCCCAAGGAACACTAGGTACAGGCAAAGGAATATATAAACCATGAGGATTGAGTCGTGACTTAGCTTTTTGACATGTAGTGCATCGAGCAATAAAACGCTCAACATCCCGTCTCATCTTTGGCCAAAAGAAATGTGTAGCAAGTACGTCCTCCGTCTTCTTCACGCCAAAGTGTCCCATTAATCCTCCTCCATGCGCCTCCTGCAACAACAAAAGACGAACGGAGCTAGCTGGAATGCATAGCTTGTTAGCATGAAACACAAATCCATCATTAACGACGAACTTGTTCCACATTCTTCCTTCTTTACAATTCTGCATTACATCTTTAAAATCAGCATCATGCACATATTGATCTTTGATGGTCTCCAAACCAAATATTTTGAAGTCAAGTTGTGAAAGCATAGTATAGCGGCGAGACAATGCATCAGCAGTAACATTTTCTTTTCCCTTCTTGTGTTTAATGACATAAGGAAAAGTCTCAATGAATTCAACCCATTTAGCATGTCTACGATTCAGTTTAGCTTGACTTTTAATATGTTTCAAAGATTCATGATCAGAATGTATAACAAATTCTTTGGGCCATAAATAATGTTGCCATGTTTCTAAAGTCCGAACAAGAGCATATAATTCTTTATCATAAGTAGAATAATTCAGACTAGGCCCACTCAATTTTTCAGAAAAGTATGCAACAGGTTTGCCATCTTGTAATAACACACCGCCTAATCCAATTCCACTAGCATCACATTCAAGCTCAAAAGTCTTATTAAAATCAGGAAGTTGGAGTAAAGGAGCATGTGTCAACTTATCTTTCATACCGAGAAGGCTTCTTCCTGTGTGGTACCCCAAAGAAAAGGCACATCTTTCTATGTAAGCTCATTGAGAGGTGTAGCAATGGTGCTGAAATCTCTCACAAAATGCCTATAGAATCCAGCGAGGCCAAGAAAACTCCTCACTTGTGTGACCGTTTTGGGTTGCGGCCAACTCTCAATAGCTTCAATCTTGGCTTTATCAACTTCAATTCCCTGTGGAGTAACAACATAGCCAAGAAAAGATACTCGGTCGGTGCAAAAGGTGCACTTCCCAAGGTTACCAAACAAATGTGCATCACGTAGAGCAATAAAAACAGCACGTAAATGTTCCAAATGTTCTTCCAAAGATCTGTTATAAATCAATATGTCATCAAAGTAAACTACCACAAATCGTCCAATGAAAGCACGTAAAACTTCGTTCATTAATCTCATGAAAGTACTAGGTGCATTAGTTAACCCAAAAGGCATGACTAACCACTCATATAATCCAAACTTAGTTTTGAATGCTGTTTTCCATTCATCTCCCAATTTCATACGAATTTGATGGTATCCACTATGCAAATCAACTTTGGAGAATATTGTAGAGCCACTCAATTCATGAAGCATATCATCTAGCCTAGGAATAGGATGACGATAACGAATAGTAATATTATTAATGCCTCTACAATCAACACACATACATGATGTACCATCCTTTTCGGCACTAGAATAATAGGAACAGCACAAGGACTAAGGGATTCGCGTATATAACCTTTGTCAAGAAGCTCTTGTACTTGACGCATAATCTCCTTCGTCTCCTCTGGATTGGTACGGTATGGTGCACGGTTTGGCAGTGAAGCACCGGGAATTAAGTCAATCTGATGCTCAATCCCTCGAATAGGCGGTAATCCCGGTGGCACGTCTTGTGGAAAGACGTCAGCGAACTCCTGCAAAATGTTAGTGACAGCAGGAGGCAAAGAGGAAGGCACGTCCTCGAATGAAAATAATGCCTCTTTGCACACAAAAGCATAGCAAATAGATTTGCTGAAATCTAGCTCATCAATATCAGATTTGGTGGCAAATAAACATGCACTTTTCAATTTAATTTCAGAAGCAACACTAGATGGTTTATTATTAGGCTTCATTTGTTGCTCAAATTCTTTTGCCACAATCTGATTTTCACTCTTATTCGTCTCCTGTTTTGCTTTATTAGCTCTATTAATATCATCTTTCAAAATGGAATCAGGAGTCATAGGAAGCAAAGAAATATTTTTATCCTTATGAACAAGAGTATAGTGATTGTTTCTACCATGGTGTACAGAATTTTTATCAAATTGCCATGGTCTACCAAGTAATAAGGAACATGCTTGCATAGGTACCACATCACAATCAACATAATCAGCATATGTAGAGATACTAAAATGCACATGAACAGTACGTGTTACCTTAACCTTGCCGCTGTTGTTGAACCATTGGATGTAGTAAGGATGTGGATGTGGTCTTGTGGTGAGAGAAAGCTTCTCCACCATCTCCATGCTAGCCAAGTTGTTGCAGCTCCCTCCGTCTATGATGACGCGCACAGAACGTTCCTTCACAACTCCCTTGGTATGGAAAAAATTGTGCCTCTGATTTTGCTCAGCTTGTGTGATCTACACACTCAAAACACGCTGAGCAACTAAACATTCATACCTGTCAGCGTCTTCAGGAGCCATGTATTGCGTCTCATGATCAGAATCATCTCCACCATGTTCTTCACGTGTAATAAGAGCCAAAGTCTCCTCATCATAGTCACTAGCGGACTCATATCCACCATCCGCGGTAGCAATCATCACACGTGGAGATTTGCATTCTCTCGCATAATGACCTCCTCCCTTACAACGATGACAAATAATATCACTTGTGTGCCCTGTTGATGCCATGGAAGAAGAAGAACGCTGTGCAGGCCCCGCAGGTGCGCTCTTGGAAGATAATGGTGGTTGCGCCTGTTTTCCTGTATCACGGCTGGAGGTGGCACCGGATGGAGGTGCTGGTGCAGTTGAAGTAGAAGATGCACATGGTGTCCATGATGAAGGTCGTCCTGCAGAAAAGTTAGTTCGCCCCAATGCTTGTCGATCCTGCACTTCACGTTCAGCTTTACAAGCAAGATGGAATAAACGAGTGATGTTAGTATATTCCTTATACTCTAGAATGGTCTGAATCTCTCTATTTAATCCACCCAGAAAACGTGCAAGCATAGCTTCATTCTCCTCAACAATACCACATCTAATCATGCCAGTTTGTAATTCCTGATAATATTCTTCTACAGAATTTTTCCCTTGTCTTAAACGCTGCAATTTTTGAAGCAATTCACGTTGATAATATGGTGGAACCCAACGCGTACGCATAGCAATTTTCAAAGCAGCCCAAGTAGTTGGAATAGGATATAATCTACAATGTTCAGACCACCATACACATGCAAAACTAGTGAAAGCACAAACAGCAGCAGAAACTCGTCTCTCCTCAGGATATTGTAAACATGTAAATCGTTGTTCAGTTTCTAACTCCCAAGTAAGATATATATCAGGAACATATCTACCCTCAAATGGTGGAATATTCAATTTCAGTTTAGGAATATGGACATCATCTCGTACCTGAGGTGGTGGTGCAGGCCTACCATTACGAATATATACCTGAGGTCGACCTACTGGTGGTGGTACAGGTGGCTGCACGTAGTGCTGATTTTGATCAACCTCATCCTCATAATCTCCCACATAATCATCCTCCTCCGCATCAGCAGCAGGAGCCACAGAAGTATCAACAGCAGCACCAACAGTTTGGCCAAACGCAAGAGGAACACGGCTTGCTCGGCGGAGGTCTGTTTCGCGACGTGGAGGTAGTCGTTGTTGTTGTTGGAGAGGTGCGTTAGGTGCAGCGGGTGGTGGTGGTGGAAGACGCGCGAGCAATTCATTAAACTTGTTATCGAGCTTTGTTTAGAACGTCTTCTCAAGGCCAGTGATCTTCTCCATGGCCTCTTCAAAATTGTTCAGCACATCTTGCACCTATTCAGTCCTCATTTGCAGAAACTTATCATGAAGCTCCTTCTTCGATAAATTCTCCCAGTCAATCTCATCGGCTTGTGATCCTGGCATGGTTAGCAGCAATAGAAACACATAAGAATATGATCCTACAGACTACGAACAAGTGGTCGTGGTGGGTGTCACAAATCCGTCAAGCAAAACTCAAATTCTTACCAGTTCTTACCCAGCAACAGGCAGTGATCGGCAACCGTTGTAGTCAAAACTCTCAAAGCTTGGATAGAGCGATTACTAGGGAGAGTCAAACGCACGACGTAGATGTATGTGGAGCTGGGAAGGCTTATAATATGGTAGCAAAAAGGGTCAGCAATAATCAATTCAGAGATGCAAAGTTGAATAAACGCTCAACGACGGTACTGTGCTGGTCCTAGGCTAGACTGTGCTAGAGACGCGAGCCTAGAACACCAACAAAATCACGGCACGGCACGTAAACAAGGGAGGAGCACACTCTGAATTTTTTTCTCTTTTTTTTGTTTTTCCTCTTTTTTTTTGCTCCGCAACAAATTTTTTTCGAAAAAGTCTACAAATGGTCTAAAAACTGCCTAGCCAGAATTTTCCAGACTTAGTTTTTTTTTTGAAATTGGAACTATTTTTCTTCTGCGGATGGCTCAGAAGTTGGGGAGTCCTTCTCTGTCACGACTCGGAGTATCGCGTGATCTGGAAATCGAGAACAATGCAACAATTACTGGACTCGGACTAGGACTGGTGGCGGAGATGAATCTGGTGGAACTCGGACTAGTGGCGGAGATGAATCTGGTGGAACACGGACAGGTGGCGGATATATGTTGCAGGTGAACTCGGATTGGCGTGATGGCGGCGGATATGTGGTGGCGTATATGGATTCGGATTGGCGGTGAATATGTGGTGGTGGTATATGGCAACAGCGACGATGATGATGCGGTGGTGATATATGGCAGCGGCAACGTGATAACCTGTGAACAGAACTCGAAACTCTAAAAAACTAGACGCTAAGACCAGCAACTGGACACGACGATGCAACCGCAAATTCAACAAAGCAAATACAGAAAAGATTATGCAAGGCTCAGATTGGTTCTGATGGGATGAACTCACCCTAATTTTTTTTGGCTTTTTCGTGGACTATAGGTATGAAGAACAGACTCGATCTAAACTACGAAAAACTGTAAAATCTCACCGAGCAACCTGGAAATCTGATACCACTTGATATAGGCAAAGGTGTCCCGTCTTTCGATGAGATGATGGATATCGCTTTGGTGGAAGTCGACTTTGACGATCCGACTACGAACGTGCGAGGACGTCGCGCCTTAGCAATCGCTAAACCAACTCCGAGAGGTTATTGACCACGCCGGAGCACAATCAACCTGACCACGAGGGTCTGTTTCCTGCGAGCAAACGAAGAACAAGCAAGAAACTAAGATTGCAATCTGGATATTGCGAATATAAGATGAAAGCTTTATTGATCAAGGTGGGGTTCTGTGACGCCTTTGTCTGGTCGTTGAACACAAACGAAGTACGCGAAGTTGCAGCTATGGCGAACTTTTAATCTAAACAAAACCCAAAGTCTAAACGGTGCCCTAAGGGCTGTATATATGGAGGAAGAGAGGGGGAATTTCGTGGCCCTTGGTGGAGGGGTCCGAAATCAACCCTATCTCTTGTTTCCCCACACATACGGACTCTAAATATAGCCTATACTTATGTATTTCGAAATTACATGGGCCTGGCCCAATAAAAAGGTGACGCAGCACCTATAATAGCCTCGGGACGAAATTTATGAAGTGGCATCTTGTATATTTCGTCCAAGGCTTCATGCACCCATTATGGTGGCTTCAAAGTCCTGAAATCATCACTTGTAACTCTGTTCTTGTTCCCCTTGCGCATGGCATCATCTCCATGCTTGTTCTTGCTCCAATGTTCATCCTTCTCCAAGCTAGGCCCTTCATTTGTAAGGAAAACAAATGTGTCCAATTTAGGCAGCATCATATTCTCATGAACATTAGAATCATTACCAAGAAACGAAAGTACCTGATAATTTAATTGGCGTGCGCGAGCTCTAGTAATTGGTCCCGTATATGTAGCAGTAGGGGTTGTGGGTGTAACAATGGTATTGATTTCCTCATCACCCTCCACCATGGGGCCGATTCCGTTGAGGACGCCCTCGAGCACCGTGACGAGATGAGGAAGTAGCTGGGCAGCACATTCGTCATCAGTCACCAGCGGTTTCTCCAGGACCATCTCGTAGAGCTCCCGCAGTGCCTCACGGGACCTCTCCTCAATATATTTGAAGGTCACGTGATCCCCATCAAGAACCTTCGTCTTGATTTCCAGCAGGACCTTCTCTGCCTCCACCTTCTTCTCCAGCTTCTCTAGGCAGTCGCGTTCCGCGGCCTGCGCCTGCGCCAGCCGCTCCAGCTTAGCATCGCGGCTGGTGACCTCTTCTTCTCGAGCCTTCAGCTTCTCCTCTCGTGCCTCATGCTGGCAAGCCGCGGCAGCACACTCCTTGTGCAAGTTCTCCAGCTCGCCCTCCGCGACCCGGCAGCGCTCATTGGCGGCGGCGGCATCCTTCAGCGCCGCCTCGCGGGCAGCCGCGGCCAGGTCAGCGGCCCGCTTACCCTCCTCGGAAGCTGCCATGGCATGACCCCAGGCCGCCATTACGGATGCGTTGGATTGCAGCCACTCCGCGATCAACTCCAGGCGCCCTGACGCCAGGCGACGGTCGGTGCCCTGAAGATCGGCCCGAAGTTGAGTCAGCGTGGAATGAGCCTCCTCCAGAGCGTCACGCTAAGCAGAAAGATCACGGTCCTGCGGTGCGATGGATGAGGAGAAGAGAGCGTCATCGCCAGGACTTGTGAGTTGGTGGCGGCAGAAGGAGCTGGGGGCTCCTGCGCCCTTGGGACCTCGGCAGTCGAGCCGGAGGCTGACACCTCCGGAGCCGACTTGGTTGTGAAGGTCGCCTTCTCCCGAGATCGGTCCTCCGGGCCTCACGAGGATGACCGGGCCAGGGAGGCGCGAGCGCCGTTGCTGCTCTCCCACGCCAGGAGAGGTGCGGTCGTGGCAGGCTGTTGGGTTCCGAGGGTGCGGCCGCTCCCTCTCTCTTCTTCTTTGCCGCCAGCGTTGGCCTGGTGGCGCAAGGGAAAAGCGTCAAAAAGCAGTGACAGGAGCAGGAACAGAATCAGGACCAAGCACTTACTGGTCCACGGCGGCGTAATCTCTCAGCCTCTTCTGAAGCACAAAGCCCGAAGAGTTCCTAGACTGGGGCGCCGGCGTGCGAGCCCCAGGAGCAGAGGAGGTCACGGCAGCTGGCCCTGCGGTAGCACCGGTCGACGTCAGGACGGGGGCACCGCCCCAAGAGACCAGCGCCGACCTGCTCTTCGTCGGGATCCCGGCCTGCGACTTCTTCAGAGGAGTGCCCCTGGACCTCATGGTAACCCCAGCGGGGGGCTGGGGCTCCCTCACCGGATGGTTGCCGGCCTCGTCATTGTCAGGAAGGGCGCGGAGGAGATCCGCCGTGAAAGCAGAAGTCTCTCCCTCCCCTTCCTGGGTCGCCTCCAAGTTGGGCCTCTCCTCCTTGCCAGAACTGCCAGAAGACACCAACACAAGGGCCTCCACCACTAGAGCCTCGGAAAGCGCTGGCGGCACAAGCCCGCGCCCATCGAAGACAGGCATGGTTGCAGCCACCTCCGCCCCATCTGGGCGGCGATACAGGGGAATATGGGTGTCCGGCGGATACCGCTGGTTGTCCCCGACCTGAAGGTGGAGGGCCTTGCCTAGGCCCTCGTCCGACAAGATGTCCGGTTGTGTCAGGAATTCCTTGACGATCATGGCCCCATCAGCTTCTCAGCCTTCGGGTCGTCAGGCTTCAGGTCGGCAGTCATCTTCTCCAACACGTGCTTCGCCTGAGGGTCGGTGAGTGTCGCGTCGAGCCACCGTTCATGAGGCAAGGGCATCTTCGTCGGCAGCACTAGCTGAGGGTGGGTGCACTTGGCATCCATGAGGACCCACTTGCTCCTGAAGCCCTCAGCCATCTTCCCAGCCTTCGAGAGCGCGTTGACCCCGTTAGCCGCGACGAAGTTGGCGCATCCCAAGAAATCGCCCTCCTTGAATCAGAGAAAAGAAATGGCGAAGCAACGCCATGGATGGCATCACCCCCACAAATGCCTCACAATAAAAGGCGAAGATTTACAAGAGGAGGACGGAGTTGGGATGAAGATGAAGGGCGTGCAGCTTGTAGTGGCTGACGATGGTATAGAAGAAGTCCGAGAATGGGGGGCCAGCCCTGCAAGGATGCTATTCATGAAGAACGGATAGAAGGTTCCACCTAAGGCTTCTAGCTCGGCGGAGCCAGCCCGGAGCACGGTCTTTCGCCCCCTCGTTGCTGCCTTCCGCCGTCATCAGGAGCATGGTGGCGAGGTTCTTCACTGATATATTGGGCGCGCTCAAGGCCGGTACATACCAGGAGCGCGAGGGCACAGCCTTTGCTTTGTCGGACGCCATCGGCTGCAGGCTCGGAGAGAAGTTTGTGCAGATCTGGAGTCTCTCGGGGCAAGAAGGAGAAAGGGAATCTGGGGCAAGATGAAGGGAGGTAATGAAGGCTCCGCGACATGCACCAGCATTTTGTCAGATGAGGATAGTTGCCGAGGCAGCATGGGGAAGCGGAGGCGCCCACATCACGTCAATCACCATGCGGCGACCAAGGCCACAGGCGGTTGGGGCCCGCGGCGCTCCGCACTTGCCCTTTGGCTTCGCCTCGAAGCCAAGCTTGAGCATGCCTTGGGCCCGGGGGCTACTGTCGGCGTCCTAGGAACGAGGGTACCCAGACTTGCCTGCCTGTGGCCCATGGCGTGGCTCCACCAATGGCCTGGTATGGCCCATCATCTATAGCCGCAACTCAAGACCCTCGCAAGGGGTCAATCCTCGTGAGGCGGACGACGCCAAGACCTCCTTGGGGGTAGCCTCACTAGGCTAGCTCCCAAGGAGCGGAGATATCTATGCAAGAGGCACCTCATGAGGTTCACATGACGTGATACATGACGACCAAGGCCAGGCAGACGCCACCGGGCGCAGTGTACCAGTTTCCTCTTTGGTGCTAAAGAGGCAGGTGCAGGCGAGGAGTATTGATGCATCAAGCAAAGGTTTCCTTATCATTGCAACAAGACCAAGGCCAGGAGGACAGCAGGATGGAGGTCATTGCGAAGCCCATGACAGCGTCACACCAGAGCCTTTGGCAGGCAAAGACCACCTTTTGTCAATATAGCTTGTAATAGTTGTCCCCCTTCAAACTTGGTCGTTGTTGCATCCCTTCCCGCTTAACATTTGGGAAGAGGATCAGGGCCTCTATAAATAAGGCTAGCCACCATCGTAGCAAAGGACGGATCATTTAGACCATCCTCACACACACCAGCTCATCGAGCTCAAGAACACCTCTCCTCAGGAGGTAGTTCATCCATTGTACTAGTTCATCCCTAGCCCTCGAGGCAATCCACCACCACCACACTGGAGTAGGGTATTGCACCACAACGGTGGCCCGAACCAGTATAAACATCTGTGTCTTATGTTCCTTGGGTTCGTCGAGCTAGGCAGTGGGATCGTCAAGCGAGCGAACTAGAGTGGAGGAACACTTTGTGCGCACCCCAGTGTTCGAACCTCAAGGGTTTGTCGGAACCCAAGATCCGACAAACGGGCACATCCTCACAAATACCGATAGGTATGGCAGTTGATTTGTTAGCCATTTACAAAGATATTTCAGTGGGTGTGAGTTTATTCAAATCAAGTATTTTATATAAAGAGAAAGGCATAACACTAACACCAGCTACTAAATCACACAAAGTAGTTTTCACGTAATTCTTTTTGATAGATCAAGGTATAGTTGGTATTTCCCGATCTTCTTGTTTTTTAGGTACTCCATCATTAAAAGTATAATTGGCAAGCATAGTGGAGATTTCAGCTTCTGGTATTTTTCTCTTATTATTGATGATGTCTTTCATATACTTTGCATAAGGAGGCATTTTCAAGATATCAGTCAAGCGAGTACGCAAAAAGACTGGCCTCAACATTTTAGCAAAGCGTTCAAATTCTACATCATCATTCTTTTTAGCTGACTTAGGTGGAAAAGGCATAGGTTTTTGAACCCACGGTTCTCTTTCTTTACCCTGTTTTCTAGCCACAAAGTCACTTTTATCATACCTTTTATTCTTACGTTATGGGTTATCAAGATCAATAGGTGGTTCTATCTCAACATCATTGTCTGGTTCTTTATCATTTGGTTGAGTATTTTCATGAACATCAGCATTATCTTTTTCATTGTCACTAGGTGAATGTTCATTACCAGACTGAGTTTCAGCATCAGAGATAGAAGTTTCATTATCATTATCAGGAGGTTTCTCTATTTCAGGTTCACTAGGAGCATGCATACTCCTATCATTTTTCTTCCTCCTTTTCTTTTTAGAAGAACTAGGTGCACTAGTGTTAGCTCTTTTTGATTCTTGTTCAATTCTTTTTGGGTGTCCCTCAGGATAAAGTGGTTCCCGAGTCATTTTACCTCCTCTAGTTGCAACTATAACAGCAGAATCATGTATATTATTATTCATTTCATTAAGAAACTCCTTTGAGATTTAACAACTTGTTCTAACTGAGTTTGAACCATAGAAGCATGCTTTCCAACAACTCTAACATCATTTGAGATTCTAAATAACAAGTCACTCAAACGAGCAATCATATCATAATTGTATTTCAATTGTTTCATAACATTTGCATTGAAGTGATCTTATTTTCTAATGTAGTTTTCAAACTCATAAAGGCATTGGCTAGGATGCATATAGTGAGGATTGTCATTATCATTGAGCTTCATAAGAGAATTTACCTCTACCACCTTAGGAAATGGTGGTGTATTAAGCCCATGTATTTCTTCAATAGGAGGTAAATTTTTAACATGATCAGCTTTAATACCTTTTTCCTTCATAGATTTCTTTGCCTCTTGCATATCTTCAAGACTGAGATATAATATACCCCTCTTCTTCGGAGTGGGTTTAGCAATGGTTCAGGAAGAGTCCAATCATCATAATTTTTCAATATATTATTCAATAATTCCTCAGCTTGCCCAGTAGTTCGTTCCCTGAAAACACAACCAGCACAACTATCTAGGAAATCCCTAAGAAGCATTGGTTTGTCCATTATAGAAGATATCAAGTATTTCATTTTTCTTAAGAGGATGATCAGGCAAAGCATTAAGTAATTGACAAAGCCTCCCCCAAGCTTGTGGGAGACTCTCTTCTTTAATTTGCACAAGGTTAAATATTTCCAGCAAGGCAGCTTGTTTCTTATGAGCAGGGAAATATTTTTCAGAGAAGTAATAAATCATATCCTGGGGACTATGCACACAACCAGGAGCAAGATATTGTACAAAGCATTAGCATCACCCTTTAACGAGAACATAAATAATTTGAGAATAAAGTAATAGTGAGTTTTCTCATCATGGGTAAAAAGGGTGGCTATGTCATTCAACTTAGTAAGATGTGCCACAACAGTTTCGGTTTCATAACCATGGAAAGGATCAGATTCAACCAAAGTAATTATCTATGGGTCGACAGAGATTTCATAGTCCTTATCATCAATAAAGATAGGTGAAGTAGCAAACTTAGGATCATATTTCATTCTAGCATTCAGAGATTTTTCTTCATACTTGCATAATAATTTCTCAAGATCATCTCTATCTCTGCAATCAAGAATATCTCTAGTTGTCTCCTCATTCATAACATAACCTTTCGGTACCTTATGCAATTCATATCTAGGAAGGCTAGTTCTACCAGGTGTTTCAGGAGGTTCAGTTTCAAGCTCATCATCAGATTCAACAACATCAGGTTGTATTACTCTAGCAATTTGCTTATCAAGAAATTCACTAAGTGGCACATCATCATTATCAAGCAAGGTACTAGCATCATCATAAGCATTATCCATATCAGAAGTAGCATCATCAATAACTTGCGACATATCAGGATTAACAACATGTGGTAGTGTTGCAAGTTTATTTATAACAACAGGTGAATCTAAAGCAAAACTGGATGGCAATTCCATACCTCCCCTTGTCTTTGAGGGAAAAATCTTAGTATTAGCATCTTTAGATTCTTCATAGTGATAAATTGATAATAATCCCAAGTGATTCAACAAATATAGCTATGCTCCCCGGCAACGACACCAGACAAAGGTCTTGATAACCCACAAGTATAGGGGATCGCAATCGTTTTCGAGGGTAGAGTATTGAACCCAAATTTATAGATTCGATACAAGGGGAGCCAAAGAATATTTGAAGGTACTAGCAGCTCAGTTGTCAATTCAACCACACCTGGCGATTAATTATCTGTAGCAAAGTGATCAGCGGCAAAGTAGTATGATAGTTTTGATAATAGTAGCAGCAGCAACGGTAACAGTAATGGTGATAGCAGTAATTTTGTAGAAAGTGTAACAGTGATGATATCAGTAGTAACTTAGCAAGAAAAATATAAGATAAATCCATAGGCATTGGATAGGTGACCTGTTGGATGATATTCATCATGAGACAGTAATAACCTAGGGCGATACGGCACTAGCTCTAGTTCATCAATATAATGTAGGCGTGTTTTCCGTAAATAGTCATATGTGCTTATGGAAAAAACTTGCATGACATCTTTTGTCCTACCCTCCCATGGTAGCGGGGTCCTATTGGAAACTAAGGGATATTAAGGCCTCCTTTTAATAGAGAACCAGAACATAACACACAGTGAATACATGAACTCCTCAAACTGCGGTCATCACAGGGAGTGGTCCCGACTATTATCACTTTGGGGTTGCCGGATCATAACACGTAGTAGGTGACTATAACTTGCAAGATTGGATCTAGAACATGGATATAATGGTGATAACATAAACGGTTCAGATCTGAAATCATGGCACTCGGGCCCGAAGTGACAAGCATTAGGCATAGCAAACTCATAGCAACATCAATCTTAGAACATAATGGAGACTAGGGATCAAGCCCTAACAAAACTAACTTGATTACATGATGAATCTCATCCAACTCCTCACCGACCAGCGAGCCTACGAAGGAATTAATAACTCCTGGTGGGGAGCATCATGAAATTGGCGATGGAGAAGGGTTGGTCATGACGAAGAACAAAGACCCCCCCTCTCCGGAGCCCCAAATGGACTCCAGATCTGGCCTCCCGATGAGAACAGGAGGTGACGGCGGCTCCGTCTCGTGGATCGCGATAATTCTTTCTCCCTGATTTTTTCTGGAAAAATAGGATTTCATAGCGTTGGTTTCAGGGTCTGCGGGCCACCAGGTGGGGACAACCCACCTGGGCGCACCAGGAGAGGGGGGGCGCCCTGGTGGGTTGTGCCCACCCAAGTCCCCCTCTCTGGTAGGTCTTGGCTCCAGAAATTCTTATTTATTGTATAAAAATTCCTCGCAAAGTTTCGTTCCATTCCGAGAACTTTTATTTTTGCACAAAAACAACACCATGGTAGTTCTGCTAAAAACAACGTCCGTCTGGGGTTAGTTCCATTCAAATCATGCAAACTAGAGTCCAAAACAAGAGGAAAAGCATTAGGAAAAGTAGATACGTTGGAGACGTATCATGCCCCGATGCCCGCCAGCCACAAGGAACATGTGTCAGTCCCTACCGGGAATGAAGAAATACCTGATTGACTTCCGCCCTTCCGGGCGTCGCGAGCACACGAAGCGCATGGGGCTCAGCAGAAGGGAAAAGAAGCCTAAAATGAAAGCTAAGTCCACATTATCACTTCTTGTTGATTCAACTTTGGATTTTTGCGGTTGTTTATCCCTTGAATTTAGTGAGTGTTCATATTGTGAAAACCCTTACGCGACGGAACCTTGGTTAGTTTCTTTGATCGCTCCATCGTCCTGTCCCGAGCCATGCTCGCAGGTCGAGAGGCTGCATCGAGAGCTACAGAGGAAAAACCTGCCAGGATGCATCCACGCCAAAATGACTATTAGGGCCAGACCCTTACGACAATCGTGGCAATATGATACCAGCAGGCATCTAGAGTAGTAGGGTTGGATCATACGAGCACAAGCGAATAAAGCTTAGAGGTATAAACACGCATACTAAGATTTAACAAAAGATATTAGTTCTACGTGAACACTAGAGACAAAGAAACTAAACACAAAATATATATCATGTTTCATTACAGGGCAACACCGAAGCAACAGCGGCCCGATACTTGGTCTGATGGCCAGGTGGAGCTGTTCAGACGTGAAGAACCCTATCGATCCCGGGAGCGACTTTCTCATTAGCGGTCGCGACATCAGTGCCCGCTGGTGGCTTCTTGAATCCATCGTCAAGATCGAGGTCTAGATGGCGGCAGGTAATATTGCTCAAGACCATGAAGAGAGCGTCACAGGCAAGCCTCTGGGACTCAGTCGCGAAGCGCTCAGCCCTCCCCTCTTCATGCACTTTCAGCTTCTCAATCAGCTCGTTGAAGAAGAGTCCCAGCTTGACAGTTGGGACCTCCTGCTATCTTTCCGAGAAGACTTGTCCATCCATATCCATCACCGCGGCCTGTTCACCAAGACGCTCGGCCATATCAATCAGGCTCTTGGTCCAGAGATTAACCTGATCAACCTGATTATTTAGCCTATCCTCTGCATCCTGCCGAAGACACTTGGCGGTGCCCAGATCCTTGGCCAGCACCTGTTCACGGGACTCACTGGACTCTGTTGCGCTCTCCAAGGTGCTGATCCTGGCCTTTAGGTCCTTTATGGTGCCATTGGCGGCGTTGATGCTCCGGGTCTTGGAGGAGAGCTGTGATTGGGCATCAGCTAGGAGGACAACCGTCTGTCGTGCCTCTTCCTTGAATGTCTCCACCTCCTTGGCGCTCCTATTGAGATCCTCATTCAGTTTAGCCACCTACCAGTCAAGGTTAGTCTTGGCGGTAGACGCGACAGCCAGATTTTCAGTAAGCTTCTTCAGTTGAGCAGCAGAGTCAGCAGCGAAGGTGCTCAGAGCAGCTCCATGCTTGTCCTCCAATTCTTTGGTGCATTGCTACACCAGAGTCTCCAGACTTTCATCCTAGGCACGGGGGTGGCTTCAAGTTTCCCTCCCAGAGGGAGATCTCTTGCTCTATAGCATCCAGAGATGCCTTTCGGTCTGCCAGGCGCATCTCCCGAGCCATGACATCCTCCCTTGTCATCAAGAGCACCTCTTGCTGCCTCATGAGCACCTTGAACTGCTTGTCGTTCCGCTCGCGTAGCTTGAGGCACTTGTCTTTCAGCTTTTGGTACACCTTGTTGGCGGACCCGCGCCGCTCCTTGAGCTCCTGCCACTTCTCATTGTGTCGGGCCTGCATCTCCTTCACGCCCACCGCCATGGACTCCATGAAAGACAAATCCATTGTGATGGCAGGTGAGTCATCGACCTTTCCAACTCCCAGGTATAGCGGTGCCAGGAGGCGCTAAAGATCTTCATCGAGCTCTGCGTGCGTCATCAAAGACGGGCCTGGGGTTCTAATCTCAAGAAACAACAACACTATGGCCAGCGTGTTTGAGGAGGGTGGCGGAGTCTCAGCGACGGTCCTGGAGGAGGGGAATGGGTCAATAGTCTGGAGGGGAATTTTCACCTCAACGACCACTCTCTTTGTTGGGACATCCTCTGAAGAGCGCTCCACCACCTCCAGAGATCCATGTGTGTCCCCGGCAATAAGGTCCTGACCCTCTGCAGCAGCGATCTCGATGGTCTCATCCGTGGTAGTCCTTCCTATATCAGCCACCACCCCCAGCAGCTCTGGTTCCTTGGCTTGGGGGGCTGCACATGAAAAGGACAGTGAATAACGAGGAAGCAGAAGTCTTAAGCAAATGGAGAAATCGGGAGAAGCAATCGGAGCCACGAACAAAATAAGGAGTAAGTAAAGTACCTGGAGAAGTCTGCCGGGCGGGGACCTCAGTTTCCCCGGCAATGTCTGTTGCCGGGCCATGGACTTCGCCATCTGCCGTGATAGTCATGGCAGCCTCATGCGCGACCTCCTCCACTGGAGGTTCCGTAGAGATCCCCTCCGCTCGAGCGGCGCGAGAAGCATGCCCCTCGGGGAGAGGCTCTCCCTGCGTTGCCTCGCCTCCACCTCCGGCCGAGGGAGCAGGGAGGCCATCCCCGTCGCCTCCGACAGATGGGGCCAAATCTCCACCCCGGGCCAAGGGCTGGACCGAGGGCTCGGCATGGGATCGTCTGCATCGGCCCCTGCCAAGGCCGAGCTCTCTGCGCCTATCAATGACCCAAGACGGCGGAGCCTCTTCCAGGAATGGTGGACGAGGGTTTCCTCCTCCTCTACTTCCCTGCCGACAACAACAAGAACAATAGGTTAGTCAGGAGGAGCATTCAAGTATGCATGAAGATGTCCGCAAAAGGAGAATCTTCCTTACTCTTTTGCGATGAGCATGGAGTCCAAGTTGAACTCCACAGGAGGCGAGGGCTCCCTTCCTCTCTTCGAAGGTGGAGGGACAGAACTCCCCCGCAGCTTCGGTGCCGGGCATGGCGCTGGGGGCTCCAGGGGAGACGAGTTCTGTGAAGAGCTCGATGCAGAGTGGGAGCTGGAATCCACGCCCATGTCCGTCGATTGCTTGGCGGAGGAAGCCTTGGTCCGAGCAAGGCAGCGAGATTGACGACACGCCACCTCAACCATAGTGGCCTTAGTGGTGGTCTTCTTCACCGTCTTGGCGACTGGCACTGGGTTGGAGGCCGCCGCCCCTCGGGTGGCGGCTCATTTGCGGGTGCGCTAGTCCAGGACCGGCTCGGGGGGCTGAGGCCCAGCGGCAAAAAACTCCTCATCGAGCTCCGCCACCCCACCGGCTTCCTCCCCCTCCTCGAGCTCCGTTGCTGCCATGGCTAGGGTCTCTAGCCCCGCAAGATTATCCCCGACAAGTTCTTCCTAGTAGCCCCTTTCGTGGCCTGCGCCTCGCTACCGCCATGGGAAGAACTTTCGTCCTCGGCCTTCCCTTTGCCCTTCCCGGCCTTTACGCCCTTCACCATCTCCGCGAGACGGGCGGCCTTGTGCTCCTCGACCCTCCTCAAAATATACACCACCTCCACGGAGGAGGTGCATTTGTACATCCCAGTCTCAACCCTGGTAGCCTTCTCCACGAGGGTGTTTGACCACTGGAGCTCTTCATCCAAGGTGAGTAGCTGATAGGTGATCGCTAGCCCTTCAGCATTACAGTCTGGAATCCATTTCAGTATCTGGTCCCGGGCAGAGTTAATATTCAGGGGGATGACGGTTGCCGGGAGTTTGAATAGTTCAAAGCGACCAAACAGTTGGTCGCACAACCAGCCATGGCCATAAACTGACAAGTTGTTGGCCAACCCCGGGAGCAATCTCTTCCTGTCAGTAGCGTCCCTGTACAGCCAGGCAGGTATGTCTGGCTCCTGCAAGGTGAAATATGGCGGAGAAGGAAATCTGCCCCCACATCCTCGATGGTTAGCCCGGCAGCCTTCAAACGGTTAGTCTTGTTGATTGCCGGGCATAACCTATCCTCAGTGACGCCTTTGGCACTCCAATCCTTGCCGCACTCAACACATTCCTTCCATGCTTCACAGAACTCAGGGGCTTCCTCATCTTGAAGCCAACACCAATCCCCTCTCCACTCGTCCCACCTCTCATGCCAGTTCCTTGGAATGTAATCCCAGATCCTCCTCGCCACCCGCAACATCCAGCTGATGTTTACAGAGCAGTGGCCCTTGTTCTCCACCCGCGGCACGAAATAATGTCGGAAAAGATCCACATTGGGCTTGACTCCAACAAAATTCTCGCACAAAAGCGCGAAGATGGCCATGGTCGCCATTGCATTTGGCGTGAAGTCGAGGAGGTGGAATCCATAGATATTCATGATTGCCTCAAAGAATTCAGAGAAGGGGGAACAGAGGCCACAAATGAAGTAAGCATAGAAGAATCAATAAGAGTTTAGCGGACCTTCCTTCCCTGCCGCAAAGACTTTGGGTGCCCCATGCCCATTCGAGACGGGCCTCCCCCTCAATACCCGTACCTCGCCTGGAGAACAGGGCCGCTCAAGGTTGATGGGATGAAGACGATGTCTTCTCTCTGCTTCTTGTTCAGCTCCATCGCCCTCTTGCTTCCCTCTGCGGAGGCTTCCTTCGCCATGGCTGTTTGCTTTCCCTTCTCCATGGGTTTCTTCCCCATTCCAGCGGTGGCAATGTAGAAGGAAAAGGGATTTGGTGGGGAGGGAGCAGCGAATGATAGAATGAGAGGAGGAATTGTCACTTGGCTTGCGGAGGAAGAAGATGGGAGAGCGGAGCAATAGATAGGTGAAATGTGCCGCTCCGCTTTTCCCTGCTCTTAAAGGGGGATGCGGGGCAGGGGCGCGACGCTTCAGAAAGTTACCATTTTACCTTAACGGTAGTAGTCCCACGACCCCACGGCATGCAGTAATTGCGCAAAGTGGACGTTGGGTTGACTGGTCGTCGAGGAAAACCGACATGCACAACCCTCTCCTGCCACGTGTCCGTGCACTTCTTGGGGCCTAACCCAACGTGCCACGCGACACGTGTGGTTCAGCCCCGGGGGCTTATGTCGGGGAAAATAGATAGGGGTATATATTTCCCCTGACTCGTGCACGGACAGGCCAAGACCAAGACAAGATGCACAAGAAACCAAGATCTCCAAAGAACCAACATACAGATCAGAGGGACCAGGATCGAGCTAGAGAAGCAAGACACCATCAAGAGAAAGGCCTCCTTTGCCTGCAGGCAAGCCCCGCAAAGGGCGAGGCCACGCTCAGAAGGAGACAACCAAGGCGTCCCAGCAGGGCCTGCCGGGGCTCACGGAGACGAGAGCACCTCACCAACCACTCCACCGCGACCCACATCGTCAATTAGTGCGGTGTCAAGCGGCAAAGTAACTAAGTGGCAGCCATTCGCCACACGGAAGCCTCTCCCTACAAGAAAAACCCACAGATGACACCCATCCAGCACGTGTCAAATGAGCAGGCGTGAAGCTGGCAAGATGGCCCAGCAAGCCTTGTCGGGCAACCAACGATGTGACGTTGAGCGGTGCATTTAATGCACCCCGTCAGCCCATATAGTTAGGTATGATAGCACTGTTTGCTATCTTATCTGTGCATAATGACTACTTTGCCATTGTGGTAACCCCTTGATCTATAAAAGGAGGCCCATGGAAACTGTAGACAGGGTTAGAGAGTTGGATAACTCACACCCCTGTACACGCGTAGCCACTGCCGCCCTAAGGCAACCTCTACCGGGCAAGTGTACTATGCTCCACCACCACCTTTCCACCATCAATCCACCAAAGCAGGAGTAGGGTTTTACGCCTCGCGGCTGCCCAAACCTGGGTAAAATTGCCTGCTTGATCTCTGCCGTGCTGCCCCACGCTTGTCTACTCTTTGTGTAACGCGATGTCCCCCTATCGAATCAGCAAGGGGCCTCCTAGTCCCATAGGTGGTCGTGGTTTCCTGCAACAACAACTCTTTGTGTTCTACTCGTGCATATCATCTACGCAGACCTGGCTCATGATGCCACTGTTGGGAAATGTTGCATGGAAAACAAAAAAAATTCTACGCACACATAATGATATATCCATGGAGATTCATAGCAATGAGGGGGGAGTGTATCTACATACCCTCGTAGACTATAAGCAGAAGCGTTTCTCCACGCAGTTGATGTAGTCGACCTTATTCGCGCTTCAACCGATCAAGTACCGAACGCGCGGCACCTCCGCGTTCTACACATGTTCAGCTCGGTGACGTCCATCACCTTCTTGATCCAGCAAGACATTGAGGTAGTAGATAAGTTCCGTCAGCACAACGGTATGTTGACGGTGATGGTGAAGTGATCCTCGTAGGGCTTCAACTAAGCACTATGAAAATATGACTGGGGGTGTAAACGGTGGAGGGGGCACCGCACACGGCTAGGCAATTGTCTGTGGTGTGCTAGGGGTGCCCCCCACATATATATAGGTGGGAGGGAGAGGGGAGAGGCCAGGAGGTGCCCCATGTAGGACCGAATCCTACTTCGGTTCTTCCTAGGCCGCCCCCTTTCCTTATTTACTGGAGGGGGAAGGAAAGAGGAGGGGAGAAAGGGGAGAGGGAGGCCGAATCCCCCCATTTCCTTTCTCTTCCCCATTTCCTTCTCCCTTTGGTTCACCCCATCTGGGGGTGAACTAGCCCCTGGTGGCTGGTGTGTTTCCCCTCTTGGCCCATTAGACCCATATCTTTAGCCGGGGTGCCTGGAACCCCTTCCAATGACCCGATATGTACCCGGTACCACCCAGAACACTTCCAGTGTCCGAATACCATCATCCTATATATAAATCTTTTCTCTCGACCATTTCGAGACTCCTCGTCATGTCCCTAATCTCGTCTGGGACTCCGAACAACATTTGGTCACCAAATCACATAACTCATATAACACTATATCATCATCGAACGTTAAGCGTGCGGACCCTACGTGTTCGAGAACCATGTAGACATGATCGAGACACCTCTCCGTTCAATAACCAATAGCGGAACCTGGATGCCCATATTGGCTCGTACATATTCTACGAAGATCTTTATTGGTCGAATCATTATGACAACATACATAATTCCCTTTGTCCATCGGTATGTTACTTGCCCGAGATTCGATCGTCGGTATCTTCATACCTAGTTCAACCTTGTTACCGGAAAGTCTCTTTACTCATTCCGTAATACATCACCTCGTGACTAACTCCTTATTCGTATGCTTGCAAGCTTATGATGTGTATTACCGAGTGGGTCCAGAGATACCTCTCGGATACTCGGCATGACAAATCCTAATCTTGATCTATGCCAACTCAACAAACACCTTTGGAGATACGTGGCATTCATGGTGCCGAGTCTACTTTGACTCTTTTTCTAGATGGTGCGGCAACGACTACGATTACGAAGTCTCTCAAGGAACATGCTTTGGAGGCGAGTGACATGGTGGGGAGCAAGGATGATGCTTCCATCTTTGGAGGTGAGAGTGATGATGTGCCATCTTCGGCCTTCATCCATGGCGACGGTGATGAGATGATTGAGCATGAGATTTTATCTTCGGTCATGGAGGAGAGTGATGATGTGCCATCTTCGGCCTTCATCCATGATGACAGTGATGAGATGGTTGAGTATTTCACCTTGATCACGGCGATGCATTATGATGACTTGAGTGACTTGTGCCACCATATTGAGAATGAGGGTGACTTCACCACTAGCCCCATATATAATGTGTTGCCCCAATTCCCATGTGAGGAGAGCCACAACCCCCACCACTTGAGTAAGATGAGTGACTCCACCATATGTGACTTTCAGTGCACCTATTTTGAGGGAGTGAGTGAGCCACCACATAGAGAGAGTGTGATAGTTGATAGGTCATGTGAGTCCATTTGCATTTCTAACAACTTGACCTCTACCTCTATTGTGTCTTCTAATTTTGTGCTAGGTACCTTATATGATGACATGCCGATCCTCAACGACTTCGTCCTTCCTTTGGACAAGACGATGGCCATGGTGGAATATGATGCACCCCCACATGGTTCCATCATGTTACCCACCTCACCTACAACACTTGAGTGGAATGAACAAGGTAACATAGGTGAAGGTGATGCTCTAGTCCCACTAGTGAACATTCTTGACATTGGTTTCTTGCATGATTTTGATCGACCTATTTCCATGCTTCATTCTAGTGCGACTTCCTCATGTGATGGTTTCCTGCCCATTTATGATGAGTATGATGATTCTCATGTGGAGTCTCTTGTGACAATCCTTTAGGTCACATCATGTTTGACAACCCGCTTGACTTGTCATATGCTATGCATGAGATCAACCATATGTAATATTTGTAGTCTCATCATAGTGACTCTGCATATGCCATTAAAATAAACCCAATTTGCACATATGGCATAGATGACAGGCCCATGGTTATTGGCATTTGTTTTCTGGTGATGATATTGATACGCTCCCTTTGCATCATTTATCTCATATGCCACGCCATGACCACCTCGCTTCGGATATGCGTTGTTTTGGATGTTGTCCATTTTCTCCATATGATGTTTCCAATATCGCTCATGAGGAGACCCCCATACTTTCCACATACATTTTAGGAGATTTTAACCCATCCCATTCATTGCATGATCCCAATACTTGTGTGCACCTTATTCTCCCCATGAATAAACATGTTATTGATGTGCCATATAATTGCATTCTCAATTTGTGTCCCATCGTATTATACACAATAACTATTCCTTCATGATGGATGACATGTTCTTATACGATGCATCAAATTTATTTGAGCGATGCTTATCTTGTGCTAACTCATACATGCACATACACATCATGGTGGATGATGTGTACATTTACCACACACACAATTTCTTTGGTTTGTGTCCTTTTTGTGTAAGTACCCATGAATACTTGTCAACCTCAAAATCCCATTAGCTGACAAAACAAGCTCTAGAGCGCAACGATGACTTGGGATCACGTGGATTGTATTTCACACCGTTCCCATTGCACAACAACTTCGCGCATCTCTTCTACATGGCGCTCACATGGTTATGTGTTATTATCCATTACATATCCTTTGCCCATATTTCCATGTTCACTTTGCATGATATGATCATTCCTATGCCTTTGACATGCATTTGTGACCCATGCTTTGCACTACACAAGATGATTGACTCTACTACTTGTATGTGTATTTGCAAGCTTGGTGGAGATATTGCTTGTTTATTGTCATGCTCCTTTTGCGACCCATTCCTATGATGATACTATGATCTTGCTTTGTGTTCGTGCTTGCTATATGTCTTCTGCATTGTCTATGCCTATTATTTGCACACATGACATGATTGCCATGATTTCCTCTAGTGTGTTGCATCTTCGCTCCACTAGTTTGCACGCCTTGATTACTATGATTGCTTGCCTTGTTGTATCACCAATTATTCATATTTGCTCACTTCATGCGGTTGATGACAACCATCTACATGCTTTGCACATGATTGTTATTGCTTCTTGTCATATATCTCCATGTGTTGCCTTTGTCATGCTAGATGATTTGCTATGTATTGAGTATAATGATGCATTTAGCCTTGCTACCGAGATTGCCCCCATAGCATTCTTACATATGATTGAAGATTTTGACATATTTCTTGTGAAGCATGCTTGTCTTACTTCTTTGCACCATATACCTAGTGCCATGAATATCACCACTGTTGCAACATATTATTCATGCACTTGTGCTTCTAATGGTTATGTGCAAAATATGAGAACCATCATGATGGATGGTGTGTTTATCTACCATGCGCATATGTTCTTTTGCTTTGTTTTGTGCATGTGTAGATTACTTGGACTTTGTGTCGACTTCCACTTCATGTGAGTTGACTATTCGAGCTCTTGAGAGAAAACCACCTTCTACCCCAACGATTATACATCGCACTTGCTTGTGCTTCAGCATTGTGAAGAATGCATAAGGACACGCCTTCAAGATGAGATCTTTCTTGAGCATGGATATTATGGATCATACTACTTGTGTTGCTTGCACCATGAGACTTATTTGTCATCTTGGACCCCTTGATTGCGCACATGTTAGTGATATTGCTTTCATTCATGATCGCCACTTCGCCATGCTTCATGACATATATACCTTGTGTGTTGCATCCAATTCTTGGATTACTTTCTCCTATCATATGTATGGTTGCAACAATGTCATTTCTTCACACATGCCATGTCCCATTGCTTGTCACATGATTGACTTGATTGCCTTACACATGATGAACAATTGATATTTTTATTGTGTTGAGTGCCACACTATATTTGCTACACCCTATGCACGTTATGCTCGGATTGTCTTGCACTTGACCCATGTGTTTAGACACTTCATTTTATTTGGTGTGGTGAATACTTCCTTTGCCTACCATAGACCATATATTGAGCGCTTTATGCATGATTGCTATGACCTTGAGGTAGATGCTTGTTCTCTTGTCTTACATATTTGCATTACTACCTCACATTTACATGGTTGTCCCCATGATATCTTTGCTTGTGCTCAATTTATGCGCTTACATGACATGTCACAGTCCTTTGTCAAACCTTATGCTTGATGACAACACTTGTTGGGTGAATCACCTCTTGAATGCTTTGTTGTGCACTAACGCTAACCACATTTGTTTTTCCACGTGTTTGTTGTCCTTGCTCGTTTTGAAGGAATCACGAGATGATGCGACATTGGAGAGTGCCCATTCCGAGCTTGAAGATGATGAGTACTTGGTGAACGTCTCCACTTATACACGGTGAAGCCATCTCTTTCCCATGGTGATTTGGTTTTCGATCTGAGGTCGGATCTTTCCCAAGGGGGGGGGGGGATGATGCGAAGCATCCTATGGACATCACCATGTCAAGAGTCCGTTTGGCAAGTGACACGTGTGGCATCTATTTCACATACATAAAGGTGGATCATCTCCTTTACACGTGCTCACTTGATCCCTTCGAGGATGGTATACTACTTGACACTCCACTTGTGTGCATGCATAGGTATTGTCGGAGATTCACGGACGATGAGGAGTGCAAGCGCCAAGGAACACCTACACCATCCACGAGGGAAGCGTGGAAGCGAAGATGGAAGAAGACGGAGTTGTCGAGTCTACAGTGGCTGGACGACCGACATGCCATCGGACGCCCGACACTCTACAGCGCCCGGACGGCCGATGTCCACTAGACGTCCGACGCGACCATGCCCGTACCAGCCAGAAGATCTATAGCGGTCGGACGACCGACGAGTCCTAGCCTCCGGACGTCCACGTACACCAGATATCCGACGCCACCTCAACAAAGAAGAAACATTGGACTTCCTACGCGCGCCAGACAACTGGTCCCCCACAAGCCGTCAGACGTTCAACACTGCCCGGACGTCCGGTACCTACCTGTGCGCAGGCACGGGCCTTTGGCCTTGTATCCCTCTCCCACTTACCCCTTCGTGGCTTAGACTATAAATAGAACTCCCCCTTCTCCTTTCTAGGGTTAGCAAATATGATAGCTCATTCTTAGGTGAGCTTTTCTCCTACCACTCTACTCTTGAGAGAGAGAAAGACTACCACTCCCATGGAGTTCAAGACCTCCATGTGAGAAGATCATGCGGGATATCATCAAGGCCCCTCACAGGAAGATCCGTCTAGGATACCATCAAGACCTCCTCTTGGAGATGAACTTTACCTTGTATCTTTCCCTTTGTTGTTCATGTACCTCGTGGATCTTGTGTGTTTGATTGTCTAGTGAATAGCTATGACATGCTCATGATAGGATAAGTCTTCTTGGAGGTCAATTTCTTCAAAGTAGATAGTGTGCTCGGGCGCCTTGAAGCACTTGCAAAGTGGTGACACATGAAACACATCGTGCACATTTGAGAAGTTTGTAGGGAGCCCGAGTTGGTAGGCAAGGTCGCCTCTTTTGCCAACAATTTTGAATGGACCCACATAACTTGGGGCAAGCTTCCCTTTGATACTGAAACATTGAGTGCCCTTCATAGGAGAGACTCAGAGATAGACAAGGTCTCCAATCTTGAAAGCCAAGTCATGGTGCTTGCTATCAGAGTAGCTTTTCTAGCGCGATTGTGTGGCTTTGAGGTTCTCACGGATGACTGCCAAATCTTCAGCTTCTATGATCAAGTCATTGTCGAGAAGTTCCACTACAAAAAATTACACTTCCATGATGATACGTCTTTGTCACAGTAGGTCATGTTTTTGTCATGCATGTACATCCATGATGATTTTATGACAAAATCAAGATAGTCATACATGTGTTGTCGTAGAAGTGTTCCATGACATTACCAAAATTATCATCACGGAAGTGTCCACTTCCATGACGATAAATCGCACGTCATAGAAGTGCTTTCGTCAAGGGTGACCGACACGTGACATCCACCATAACGGGTCATCGTTAAGCTTTTGGGTTCCAGTTTGGATCCGATAACCCATTAACAGCCCCGACCAATGGGGATTTTCCATGTGTAAAATTCTCATTCGCTGGATAATGCACGTGTCAGCTCATCGTTGGGACATATGTCATCCCTACAATAGAAGGAAGATGCCTATGATATGTCGACACGTGGCACAGCCCAACAGTGGCCATTTAAGGTAAAAAGGTCAGCCCAACTAAAGGCCCACCATATTTTTTCAAACACTAGTGGGTTGGCCCGTTAACAGCCTGCCATGTTTTGGGTCAAATTGAGGCCCATATCAGATCAGGCTCGTTCATAGCCTGCCGTGTTTTGGGCCAAATTACGACACATCAGATCAGGCCCGTTAACAGGCCACTGTTCTTTTGGGCCAATTCTAAGCCAGGTTTGCATTTCAGCCTGTTAAATGCCTGTTTACCAGTTCAGCCCGGCATATTAGCGGCCCGTGGTGCATCTGGGACGTTGTCGTCCCGGTTTAACATTAGGCCATTTAACAGCCCATGTAGAAACAGGGCTATTTCTTGCCCGTAGTAACTTTAGGCCTCTTAACGGCATGTTGTCTTCGTGGATAAATTTCAGCCCAACTGGCCTATCGGCGTATTCATGGCCTATGTAACAGTTCGGCCTAATTAGAGCTCGCGTTGAATTAGGCCTGCTTACAGCCCATCTGATAATGGCCCGTGACACTTTTGGGCCTATGGCCTGCATGGATATCGGTGTGCCTAAAGCCCATAATTTATTGGGCCTAACAGGGCCCGAGATATATTTTGGCCTATCAACGGCTTGACCTGTTTGGGCCAAACATGGGCCTTAGGCAGTTTCGGCCTGTATTGGCCCATAAATTTTTCGTCTCAATGCTAGCCCAATCTAGTTTCTAGCCTATTAAAATCCCATGGTATTCTCTGGCCCAGCTGTATGGAACTTTACTCAACCTGTTAAAGGCAGAAAACTACTATACGTTTAGACCTGCTAATGGCCAAGATGATTATAGGCCCATATTTGGCCCATATGAGTAACGGGCCGGCCTGAAGACCGACAACACTAAGATTCATTGAACTTTCGAGCCTAAATTACAGCATACCGACCAAGAATAAACCTAGAGTATACAATAAACAAATTATGGCATATTACATCCACTGGGAATCAAAGTTCGCCACCGGTGATAATAAAGCACAACGTGACCGTGGATTACATACACTTGGCATCAAAGGTTGCCACCAGTGCATATAACGCATTGACAAAAGAATATACAAAACTGATAGCACTTCATAAGGAAGTAGGCCTGGCCAGGACGGGCACCGGAAGTAGCCGAACAAGCTGATGAGACCTCAGTTGTGTCAACGATAGATGCTTCATCCCTAGCTTTATAGCACCATAGTGCGCAAGGCAGTCCTCTGAGATCTTCATTTCATAATTGACATCAAGTCAGAGCCTAGCTGAAGCAAGTCTTTCCATTTTAAGTTGAGACTGAAGAAGTCGAGCTCATTGAGGCAGCGACTGCACAGAGGTTGTCTCACAGCTGCTGGTGAGTAGCTTCAACTCACTGTCTTCATCAAGACAGGACCTTGGGGTCACCTCGCTCTCTTGAAGATGGTTTGGCTCACTATCTTCCCTAAAGTTTTGCCTGGCATAAGAGATACGACTCTGAAAGAGAAACAAGGAGACATCTAACATGTTTCGCAATTATATAAGCAAATAAATGGATCTGTTCTGCATAAGGAGCATGTTTTTACAACTACGATGTAAAAGTGGTAGTTGTTGCAAACATCCAATCAGATGTAAACAGCAAAGTAAACATAAGTGGAAGAAATGATGCCTATCCAAATCTATACTAGAACAAAGTTTGAAGGCTTGAGAAGGATGAACTTACATTACATGTTAACACGGGCTGGACAAAGCCCTTCTCCATGTCAATGGAAGGATAATTCAATAAATTCCCCAAAGAAACTTCTTTATAAGTGTTGCCATTATTCTACATTTTGCAAAGAGTAAATATAGATCAAATAATATTGGAAGAAACAGAGGATAATGAAGCTCGGGTGCAGACTAATGATACATAATCAAATAGCAATTAATCAAGTACAATGTTACAAGGCAAAAGGTACTGACAAGAGGAATGCAGACATCAACGTGTGCAGTGACATTGGCTTTATTCAACATTTTGGTAAGAGTAAATGTAGATCTGATAATTTGTAAAAAGTGGAGGGCTGATAACCCACAAGTATAGGGGATCGCAACAGTTTTCGAGGGTAGAGTATTCAAGCCAAATTTATAGATCCGACACAAGGGGAGCCAAAGAATATTTGAAGGTATTAGCAGCTGAGTTGTTAATTCAACCACACCTAGACACTACAAGAAATATGTCAACTTATGACCTTCTGTCAGTGACCCTCGAAGAATTGGTCATAAATTTATGACCATTTTAGACCAATTGGTCAAAAGCTATTCAGGGGGCTCCAAACCCTAAACCATTGCGACCATTTTGGTGAGAAAGGTCGTAATTTCCTTACACGAAATGGTCACAAAGCAAATAGTGCTAGTCCGCTACCTTATTTCTAGTTGTTAATGACCAATATAGATGGTCATAGCCTTGTAGATTGTGGTGGGTTGTGATGACTAGGCGCCATCTCATCAGTTTTGCCTATGTGTCATGTCCATGTGGCAGTTTTTGCCCTAGGTTGTGAAGCAACCTATATTTCTATCATTCCCAAAATTCCCAAAAAAATCTCATAAATTCTTTGGGGCATATCTTCATAAAATATGTAAAAATTCTTCCTTGCCTAGTTCAAAACTAATTCAACAATATTCATTTTCCTATTCTGTTCACGACAACACTTTATGAAGGAAGTGCTATTTATATATTCTTGATTGCCCTCAGAATTTTTGGGCACTCTTTCCTATCCAAATCATTACCGCATGACAAAATTCAGCTCCATTTTCCTAGCAAATCTTCCTCGGCAAATTTCCAAAGTTTTTGTCCACCTAGAAGCATTGTGAAGGAAGCACCTTTTTTATATCTCTAAATGACATGAAATTTATACAGTTCCTTCATATGCCCAAATTATCACCCTCCTCCAAATTGCAGCTCAGTCAAATCATCTATGTGAGCCCAGGTTCAATTTATATTTTATGGCAAAATTGGCACGTTGCAAAGCAAGTGTTATATAGACCCCTCCTATTACCCTCAAACTTTTCGGGCACTCTTCCATACCCAAATCATTGCCACATGATAATATTCAGCTCAATTTTCCAAGTAAATCTTTCTCAGGAAATTTCCAAAGTTTCTACCTCGAGAGAAGCTTTGTGAAGTAAGTACTAGCTAGGCTTACCCAAATGATCTGAAAATTTACCAGTGCATGACCATACCTATGTAACTTACCTACACCAATTTTTAGCTCATTTCATTCATCCAATCTCTCTCACTAGTTTTCCCAAGTTTTTGTCCATAGAAGAGCATTGTGAAGGAAGTACTACTTTGGCATGTCAAAATGATATCAATTTTCTACAATGGTTTCCTATGCCCAAATAACCATCCTCCACCAAATTTCAGATCAATTCATTCATTATTTTGAGCCCAGCTTCAACATTCATATTTTTGTCCAGTGTGGTAGTTTGCAAAGCAAGTACCACCTAGGCTCCTCCTTTTGAGCTGAAAATTTGTGAAGACGGTCTTCTTAGTAACTGATCATCCTCAGCCAAAACTCACGCCCATTAGCCATGTACATTTCCCGTACCGCTAATCAAACACTTGGCTGCTAATTCATGTTTGAGCATCGATCGGTCTCCTCATGAGAATCTTATGTTGTAATTTTCTTCCTAGCACCTACCTGGGGAGTGCCCAACCCACTAGACATGCCTAGGCTGCCCAGAACACATGACAATGCCACGGTCACGCGGTGACCACGCGGCGGGCATGCGAGTTTACGCGCTCTAGAGTTGGGGGCCTCGGCCACCGCCCACACCTCGACATATCACCACCAAACCATGTATTTATGATTAAATAGGTACTTATTTAACTATAAATGATTTTTGGAAAAAATAAATAGTAAACTATGAGGCAGCTGCAGTTTAAATTTGACCCGCTTCCAACTGAATCGGCGGGAATTTGTCTTTTTCACCAGAGGTGGATCAAAACTTTTGACACCCAACCATTTTTTCAATTGTGCATTAAATATGGCCTAGTATTTTATAAAATTTATTTGGTCCAATTTTTCAACAAATATATGATAGGTCCACAAAAAACTCATTTCGGGCACTCGGAAAATGGAAAATGTATTTTCCGTGCAAAGAAAATGAAAACTCCCTTAGGCAACATTGTTTGGAATTCCAAGATGCACCCTTGTGCACAATATGAGATCATTTGAACAAACTATGCCAAGAATGTGGCCATAAGATTGACTATTTGGCTTGAAAGCCATGAATCTTCACGCGTGATAGCTCATTTCTAAGAACACTTTTTTAAAATAATTGCCGTATTACAAGTTTATTATTTTTCTTGGAAACATGGTCACATATAATGACACAATGCAAAGGATTTCCAATTTTTTGATTTTTTATTTTATTTTTTATGCCCGTTTCAAAATGCGGTCAAAACGGCGGGCTTGACCGTTCCTAGCTAGTGGTTGAATCTTGAAAATTTTTGGTGTTTCTCTGATTAAATAGATACTTTTGTACCTAGAAAAGATTTTTGGAAAAAATAAAGAGCAAACTACGAGGCAGCTACAGTTCAAATTTGACCCGCTTCCAACTGAATCAGCGGGAATTTGTCTTTTTCACCAGAGGTGGATAAAAACTTTTTACACCCAACCATTTGGTCAATTGTGCATTAAATGTGGCCTAGTATTTTAGAAAAATGATTTGGTCCAATTTTGCAACAATTATTTGGTAGGTCCTTCACAAAAAAACCTCATTTGGGGCAATCAAAAAATGGAAAATGGTTTTTCCGTGCACAGAAAATGAAAACTTCCTTAGGAAACATTGTTTGCCATTCCAAGATGCACCCTTTTGCACAATATGAGATCATTTGAACAAACTATGCCAAGAATGTGGCCATAAGATTGATCGTTTGGCCTGATAGCCATGAATCTTCACACGTGATAGCTCGTTTCTGAGAACACTTTTTTAAAATAATTGCCGGATTGCAAGTTTGTTATTTTTTCAGGGAACTTGGCCACATATAATGACACAATGCGAAGGTTTCCCAATTTTTTGAATTTTTTGAATTTTTTATGCCCGTTTCAAAATGCGGTCAGAACGGCGGGAATGACCGTTCCTAGCTAGTGGTTGAATCTTGAAAAAAATTTAGTGTTTCTCTGATTAAATAGATACTTATGTACCTAGAAATAATTTTTTGAAAAAATAAATAGCAAACTACAAGGTAGCTACAGTTCTAATTTGACCTGCTTCCAGCTGAATCGGTGGAAATTTTTGACACCCAACCATTTTTTCAATTGTGCATTAAATATGGCCTAGTATTTTATAAAATTGATTAGGTCCAATTTTGCAACAAATATATGGTCGGTCCTTCACAAAAAAACTCATTTCGCGCCCCCGAAAAATGGAAAATGAATTTTCCGTGCCAAGAAAATGAAAACTTCCTTAGGCAACATTGCTTGTCATTCCAAGATGCACCCTTGTGCACGATATGAGGTCATTTGAACAAACTATGCCATGAATGTGGCCACAAGATTGATCATTTGGCTTGAAAGCCATGAATCTTCACACATGATATCTCATTTCTGAGAACACTTTTTTAAAATAATTACCGTATTACAAGTTTATTATTTTTTCGGGAAACTTGGTCACATATAATGACACAATGCGGAGGTTTTCCAATTTTTTGATTTTTTTTGATTTTTTTATGTACGTTTCAAAAGCGGTCAAAACGGCGGGAATGACCGTTCCTAGCTAGTGGTTGAATCTTATAATTTTTTTGGTGTTTCTCTGATTAAATAGATACTTATGTACCTAGAAATAATTTTTTAAAAAAATAAATAGCAAACTACAAGGTAGCTATAGTTCTAATTTGACCCGCTTCCAACTAAATCGGCGGAAATTTGTCTTTTTCACCAGAGGTGGATCAAAAATTTTGACACCCAACCATTTTGTCAATTGTGCATTAAATATGGCCTAGTATTTTATAAAATTGATTAGGTCCAATTTTGCAACAAATATATGGTTGGTCCTTCACAAAAAAAACTCATTTCAGGCCCCCGGAAAATGGAAAATGAATTTTCCGTGCAAAGAAAATGAAAACTCTCTTAGACAACATTGTTTGGAATTCCAAGATGCACCTCGTGTAAATATTTGATAGCTTCTTCACAAAAAAATTCATTTTGGACACTCAAAACATAAAAAATAAAATGCTGACATGATTTTACACTTTATTTTTATTTGACCATGACCAATTTTGTATGGTCATAACATCTAATACTAAATGGTCATAACGTCATACACGTGCGCTGCGTTCTGATTGGGCCATAACCATCTCACGTGGATCATGCATCAAGCACCGTTGGATGCTCCTGGATCCAACGGTAGTCCTCGCCCCCTCACCCTCTCACCCACCTAGCCCTAACACAACCCCCCATGCCCCCACGCCCCCACTTCCCCACCGCAACCTTCTCCACCTTCTCTCCCGCACCCTTAGCCGCCGCCGTCCCCTTTGGCCAAAACCCTAGCTGCCCCTGCCCCCGCACCATGGCCGGCCTCCACCCCTGCATCGACGGCGAGGAGCCCGAGTCTCCATGCCTCCCCCCTCAAGTGGCTAGAAACCCACCAGAGGCAAGGAGAGCGCCGCTCCTCCTCTGTCTCTCTCGATTCCCAGCCCACCCACCCAACCCGCCGCCGCCGACCTCCATCCTCTCCGCTAACCCCGGCCACCGGCGACCACTCCCCTCCCCTCCTCTCCCACGGCCGCGGTTGGACCCTCCTCGCCCGCGCCCTAAACATAGCCGCACCGCACAGCCATGGCGAGATCCAGCAGCGGCCAGATCCAGCACCAGCGGCCAGATCTAGCACTAGGTGGGCGCGCGTGGAGGACACCATTTGCCGCCATGGGAGAGCTCGAGGAGGCCCACCTCGCCACTGTCGCCGCGTGCGTGTGCGACGACGAGGAGGAGGAGGATCTTCTGGTGGATCTCGGCGGCGGGAAGGCGCCGAGGGACACCATGGATCTGATGGTGCGCGCGCTGCTGGTGGGGATCGGCGATGTCGACCGCCGAGAGGGGCTGCGCAGGACGCCCAAGAGCGTCGCCCGCCATTGCTGCGCCGTCAACGGCTACTGCCGGTACGTGCTCCGCCTCCTCTTCTCCTCTCTCCCCACCACTGCCTCATCCGCACGTGCGGGGGCTCTCATTCGGGTCGGATGGGGTGCGGTTTCTGTTGCTCTGGAGATTCGATTTGATTCGATTCTCCCCTCCTGCGCACATGTGCTTACACCGGTTATCCTCCGTGTTCCTCATTGCAGGTCGGAGGCACTCCACACCTTCACGATCCGTAAGTGCAGGGCGAACATCATGCTTAATTTTCTGTTTTCTCGGTTTCCTGGTCGATGTGAATTCCTCACTGGTGTGGTTCGATTTCTGCTGATGGAACAGACGGGCTGTGTCTGGACTACAATGACGGGACCTGGCCGTCGTGCTGCCGCCACACCAGCTTCGACATGGACAAGGTGCTAGCCACAGAGACCTTACTGATATGTGGCCGCATTGGCTTCATTAATCCTGCCCAAGTTCTTCCTCCGCCCGCCGTTCGTCCTCCCTCCTCCCTCGTCCCCCTTCCTCCTGCATCCTCTATTAGTTCAATTTTTGTTTTCTCGATTCCTGTGTCGGATGAGCGCCTGCTGTAGTATATTGGATGTTGTGAGGATGTATGCAACGATGGCTGCTTGTTGACAAGTAGTAGTTGTCGTGTGATTTTCCGAGTGTGTGTTCGACTTCACACGTGGAAGGGATTTTGCCTGGTAGGTGTTTGTGATAATGCTTGCAGGGGCAATTCCAAATACGTAATAGGTAGTGTTAATGAGCTATGGAAGCAATTAGTTGACAAAGTTTAGTCTTAACCAGTCAAATAAGAAAGATTTATTAAGTAGACAGAGATCGATGCATGGACTTACAAAGGTAGTCAGCGAGTGAGATCAATTTAGAAATTGTTTAGTTTGATTAAAAAATCGGTCGTGCCCACGATCAGTATATATGCACTTGCTCGGTTCATTGTTAGCAGTTCTGCTACACAAACTGATTGACATTGCACAATAAAATGTAGCAGATTTGCAGCCCACTAGCACAAATTAATTATGCTGGTAACTTGGTGAAGGAACAAGTATAGGCATATGATTAAGTACACCGAAACGAATGATTGTCATCATCATCTGATCTGAATGCTAATAAACTGCTTTCATTTCATCTCTGCAGCTTGTGTTCTCTTCATCAACCACTGTCTATGGGTGGCCCAAGGAAGTGCCCTGCACCGAGGAGTTCCCACTCTCTGTGACCAACCCTTACAGCCGAACAAAGGTACCACCCAGAGCCAGTAGTAGCGCTTGTTTTATTTCGCCTCTCAATGATATTTATCTTGCGTGGCTGCTCACTAAGTACATTGAGAGAATCTGATCTGGTGCATGTCGATGATTTTGCTTTTGCAGCTTGTCATTGAAGACATCTGCCATGACCTACAGTGCTCGGACCCTGACTGGAAGATCATACTGCTGAGGTACTTCAACGCGGTCGACGCTCACCCAAGTGGCTACGTCGGGGACGACCCACTTGGAGTCCCCAACAACCTGATGCCCTATGTGCAGCAAGTCGCTGTTGGGAGGCGGCCTGCGCTGACGGTTTATGGGACCGACTATAACACGAAGGATGGAACAGGGGTATGTGCAGTAGTTTTCATAACCGACCACACATTATCAGGGGCAGAATGCACTTAATTTTAATCAGTTCCACTCACACCTAGCAATCCCTTAGCAATCCCTTCTTGTTTTCAAGTCTGGAATGCATTTTTTACTTGAATTTAGTAAACCACATGTGCACACTTTTGCTGGCGTATGTGCTGCTATCTATCTCATTTGGCTATCAAAATGTGCATGTCTTCATAGAAAAGAGATAACTATGTACTATGTCTTGCTGCAAACTGAGGTTGATATCTCCCATTCGCAAACAAAAGAGAGGTTGATGTTTCCCATTAGTGTTCACTGTTGTTTGGTACTACATCTTAAGACTGTTCGCTTATTGCCTTCCTCTAAGCTTAATTTAATTGGAGCTGCGCCAATTTAGAAAGGCTTCCGCATCTCTGTCTACCACATCTGTGAAAGTGTGAATCATGTCTTTATGCAATACCTGATATGATAACATGACCTGAATTAGGACTATTGGCTCCTTTACTTGCTCTGCTTTGGTTAAGACTGATGATGCCATGGATAATCACATTACTATTAAGTTTAGAAGTTCTGTTAAAACAAGGTGGAAGCATGTTCTTTCTAGCAAATGTTCTAGGCGCTGCCACACTTATATTTTAATTTTCTGTTATTTTCATTGCTGCTGCTCTGTATAACAAATGTACTGCTATCTATCTCATGGTGATCACTAAACTAAGGAGGCTTAACCTGATAATAACTTATTTTACATTAATAGCCTACAATGTTGTCTTGGAGCTTATTGTCCAAAATAATACCTCTAATTTTTGTGTCCTTCAGGAATGCATATCCTTCAGGACAACTCAAGCCCCTCCTCCTCTCCTGTACATGAATGTGAGATGTTGCGCATGCAAGATCTGAGCCAAATGGCATATTGTAATCTTTTTATTGCTGGTTTTTATGTACGATGTCATGAAGATGTACGTTTGAAATGTTGCTTTGATAGCAAAATTGTATTCCTGTGTACATGCTGCTTTGACAGCAAAATTATGAAAATTTCTCAACAATATATATGGGCAAAATTGTATTCCTTTGTACTGCGCCTGAAAAGGCTACAACCAACTGATGATGTTATTAGAACCTGACAACTGGGACCCATCTGACTAGTGGACCCTTCTTTTGGGAAAAAAAGAAAAACTAAATTCGTTTAGACAAAAAGGCCACAACCCAACAATAAAAAAGGCTGCAATGTTGGGCTTGGCCCATGAAGCTGATCAAAAATTGATAGAAAAAATACATTAAAAAGGCCGAATTGTTGGGCTAGGCCCATGTAGAAAATCGAATTGGACCGGGCTGAATCTTGTGCCGCGTCAGATTGCCACGCTGGATGCCTACGTGGCCTGGGGATGTCGCTAGTGACCAAAACACCACAGTAGATGTATTTTGGTCATAAACGTCTTCGACCATTCCAGAAGAAAGGTCGCTATAGTCAGTTTATGACGGCCAGCTTTTGACCTTATGTTTTTGGTCACAAAAAGGTCACAAATGGAAATTTGTGACCATTCAGTGACCAATAGTGGTGGTCACAAGTTGACATATTTCTTGTAGTGAGAGATTAATTATCTACAACAAAGTGATCGGTAGCAAAGTAGTTTGATAGTTTTGATAGTAGTGACAGCAGCAATAGTAACAGTAACAGTGATAGCAGTAATTTTGTAGCATGTGTAACAGTGATGGTAGAAGTAGTAACTTAGTAGAAACAACATGGAATAAATTCGTAGGCATTCGATCAGTGACTTGTTGGATGATATTCATCATGTGACAGTTATAACCTAGGGCGATACGGCACTAACTCCAGTTCATCGGTATAATATAGGCATGTATTCCATAAATAGTCATACGTGCTTTATTAAAAGAACTTGCATGACATCTTTTGTCCTACCCTCCCGTGGCAGCAGGGTCCATATTGGAAACTAATGGATATTAAGGCCTCCTTTTAATAGAGAACCGGAGCAAAGCATTAACACATAGTGAATACATGAACTCTTCAAACTACGGTCGTCATCGGCAGTAGGCCAGGTTGTTGTCACTCCGGGGTTGCCGGATCATAACACGTAGTAGGTGACTATAACTTGCAAGATCGGATCTAGAACATGGATATAATGATGATAACATAAACGGTTCAGATCTGAAATCATGGCACTCGGGCCCAAAGTGACAAGCATTAAGCATAGCAAAGTCATAGCAACATCAATCTAAGAACATAGTGGATACTAGGGATTAAGCCCTAACAAAACTAACTCGATTACATGATGAATCTCATCCAACTCCTCACTGACCAGCGAGCCTACAAAGAAATTACTCACTCTCGGTGGGGAGCATCATGGAATTGGCGATGGAGAAGGGTGGTGATGACAAAGAACGAAGATCCCCCTCTCGAAGCCCCAAACGGACTCCAGATCTTCCCTCCTGAGGAAGAACAGGGCTTGGTGGCGGCTCTGTCTCGTGGATCGTGATAATTATTTCTCCTTGATTTTTTTCCAAAAATAGGAATTTATAGTGTCAGGGTTGAGGTCTACAGGGCCACCAGGTGGGCACAACCCACCTGGGTGCGCCAGGAGAAGGGGCGCTCCCTGGTGGGTTGTGCCCACCCAGGGCCCCTCTTTGGTAGGTCTTGGCTCCAGAAATTCTTATATATTATATAAAAATTCCTCGCAATGTTTCGTTCCATTTCGAGAACTTTTATTTCTGCACAAAAACAACACCATGGTAGTTCTGCTGAAAACAACGTCAATCCGGGGTTAGTTTCATTCAAATCATGCAAATTAGAGTCCAAAACAAGAGGAAAAGCATGAGAAAAAGTAAATACGTTGGAGACGTATCAACTCCCCCAAGCTTAAACCTTTGCTTGTCCTCAAGCAATTCAGTTGATAAACTAAAAGAGAGAAAGAAAAACTTTTACAAACTCGTTTGCTCTTGTTAGCATAAATAAGCTTAAACAACACCCAGGTTTTCAGCCAACATTATCACTAACCATGTCGACAATAACTCTTAAAGATTATAATGATTCATATCAATGACAAAATCAGCTAGCGAGCAATAATAAGATATCTCAAACGACAACACGTTGTCAAAACAACCATGATATAATATGACAATACTGGTATCTCGCTAGCCCTTTCTGAGACCGCAAAACATAAATGCAGAGAATCTCCAAAGTTCAAGCAGCGACTAAACATTGTAATTCATGGTAGAAAAGATCCAGTCATGATGCAACCAACATTAGCTACATACAATGCATAAATCATGACCGATGTGCTCTACTTAGTTTTTGGCGCTTGTTTTAGAGGGTGGTGACACAATATAAAACTAAATAGATAGTCCCTTCACAGAGGGAAGTAGTGATTTGCATATGTGCCAAAGATCAATTTTTAAAACAGAGATGAATGAAATTTTGAGACATGCACCCTTCTCATTTACTTCACGACCATCAGTTACCAACATCTTCCATGCTAAGCATGCTAGTGGTGGTTCCCAAGCGATAAAAGTAAAGTTTTACTCCCCCTCCACCAACAATCACACTCCACGGCTTGTCCGAAAAACGCGTGCTGTCCATACCAACATCAGTCCCGTGGGAGTTTTGTTTAATTATTTGTATTTTTAAGTTCGGGACTGGGAATCCCTATTACCGCCCATTTTCTCATGCGATGGCAAGTGAATAAACACTCGACCTGAGAATAACCCTCTTAGCATGGAAGATACCGAGCACCTCCTATCGTTCCATGGACGATCCAGTCACACAAAAGGGATAAATTTTTAGAAGTTTTTAGAGTTGGCACATGCAAATTTACTTAGGACGGCAGGGTAATACCGTATATAGGTAGGTATGGTGGAATCATCTGGAATAACTTTGGGTTCAAGGTTTTTAATGTACAAGCAGAATCCCCACTTAGTACAGGCAAAGGCTAGCAATTTAGATTGAGAAGTGGACAGCTAGAGAGCAACAACGATCATAACCATGCATTATGCCTAAGTAACATTCGACACTAGCATGAGTAGGATATGAACACCATGAACATAAACATTATAGAGGCTATGTTGGTTTTGATTCAACTACATGCATGAACATGTACCAAGTCAAACCACTTCAGCATTCAGAGGAGGATACCATATCATCATACTACATCACAATCATCTTAACACTATGTTGACATCCAAGATAAATCATTATCAACTCCCAACTACTTATGCATGGCATGAGAAACTATAATCTCTAATTGTCATTGCAAACATGTTTAATCATAATGGGCTGAAGCCTGGATGCTAGGTTAAATATATTTACACAAACAGAACAAGTCGAGTTCATACCAATTTCTCTTTGCCACGGCCAGTTCATCGAATGTCGTCATTATTGCCTTTCACTTGCACGACTGAATGATATGAAAAATAATAATAGTGCAAGAGTGACATGGACTAAGCTGGAATTTGGAAACATTTTATTCAACACGAGAAGACATGGTAAAATGGGATCTTTATTAGTTCAACAATTATTCATATGAGAGCCACTCATCATTTTCATCGTGGTCTTCTCCTCAGTACAACTTGAATAAAAAAAGAAAAGAAATTCAGAGAAACACACTGAAATATTTTTGGAGTTTTTGGTTTTCTTTAGCAAGCAAATAAAAGGGAAAAGCAAAAAAATGACAAAAACTATTTACACGGGAAAGCTCCCAACAAGAAAAAGAAGAACAAGGAAATCTTTTTGGATTTTCTTTTTAGTACTACCACTAAGCATAAATAGAAAGTAAATTAACTCCAACTAAATTTTTTGGTTTTTCTAAAGTTTTTCAAACACACAAGAAGAAAGCAAGAAAATAAATCTAAGCATGGATGATACAATGGAAAAGTGTGAACACCGACAAATGGAATAAGTGGACATGAATGTAATGTCGGTGAGAGACACGTACTCCCCCAAGCTTAGGCTTTTGGCCTAACTTGGTAGTGAATCCGTAGCCTGGAGGGTAGTAGGGATCCTAAGGAGCAGGCATCCACTCATCCCACTGCTGAGGTGACTTCGCAACCTCTGCAGCAGCCTGAGTGTTCCGGTAGGCGATGATGTCTGCAGGCATAATCCTATATCCGCCCTTGGCAACAGATCAAACAAAGCAGGAGCAGGCAATGGAATAACATCACGAGTCCTCATACTAAAAACCAGGTTATATGGAATAGGGGTGTGAGGAGATTCGATATCGGTAAAATTGTGGTGATCCATGGCTGCACGGTCTAGGTAAACTTTGGTCAGAGGGAAATCATGAGGGCGTATGGCAACCTCGAAATGAGCTGCCAAACGAGTGGCAAAAATCCCACCATGTATTTTGCCCCAAGATTTATTAAGATGGAGGCGATGAGCCACGATAGCTCCCAAGCTATGCATGATGTCGCCCTCCAATGCACGACGTAAAACAGCAAGGTCTGGTGAACTAAGTGCACCCACCTTCTCCCTAGCAAGCAAGCATTTGGTAATAAAAAGTGCAAAGTAACAAACAGCGGGAAAATGTAAGCCATCGGTAGTGATGGCTGACACTCCTCTCTTATCACCCACTGTCAAAGTGCGGTGAAAGGCCTCAAACTCGGCCAGCCTAGGCTCAGCCAAGCTCCCGTCAGACGAGATCATGCATATGTCACAAAACACAGTAAGTGGTATCTGATGGTTTTCAGCATATAAATCAAAGTCACTTCAGGAGGATTATTTCTAGGCAAGAAAGTAAAGCTTTGAACAAAGATGTTTGTGGGGATGTGGTGCTGGTCACACTCATCTGCGATGAAGTCGGTGAGGCCGGCATTAGCAATATATTGCATGAACTCCGGAATAATTCTAGCCTCTTGCAGGAACGGGGTGTGCGGCCATTCGCACGACCGTACCTCCGCCAACCTTTGGGGGTGGAGATCACTGTCAGAAGACTCCCCAATAACACCCTTGGAGCTCTTCTTAGAGCCAAACTTCCTGAAGATATTCATGTCCGCATACAATTTTTCCTATGAACAAAAATCTGAATTTTTAGTCCACAAAATTTTCTCAACAAAACTTCACAAAATTGATAGCAACTACTCATAGGGATACATAGAAGCCATAGCAAGCATTCAAACTACTTAGAACACTGAGAATGCAACATGCAAGCACATCTACAGCAGCACCAAGAGTAGCTAATTATTCAGAGTATAAGCCACTAAAACAAAAACTAATTGGACAAATTGTGGAGTCACATACCAAGCAACAATCCCCCAAAACAGTTTCGAAAACGGGGCTTCGAGCAAAGAGATCGAAATCTGTGGGTTTGAACTCAAGAACATGGGAGAGAGAGAGCAATGGGGATTTTTTGGAGGTAAGTGACGATGTGGTATGAAGAGGTAAGTGAAGGGGGCACGTGAGGACCACAACCCACCAGGGCGCGCCTAGTGGTGTTGGTGCACACAGGTGGGTTGTGCCCACCTGGTGCACCTCCCTCTGATGTTTATTGCACCAAAAATTCTCAAATATTCAGAAAAAATCGTATTAAATTTTCAGGGTATTATGAGAACTTTTACTTTTGGGTCATTTTTTATTGCACGGGAAATTTAGAAAACAGGAAAAACATGGCATTTTATTTTATTTTACTGATAAAAACAGAGAATAAAAAGTATGGACAGAAAGTAGTGCTTACTAAATTCATCAACTTCATACCGTTCAAAAATGATCCATTAATAAGGTTGATCAGGTCTTATTAACAACCACTTTCGATTAGCATGAAACCGAATAACTTTCGTAAATCACTATGTTACCTCAATGGGGTTATGCATTTCCCCTACAATAAGTATTTCATATTTATTTTTGACAGTAGGTAGAGGTATTTGAAAACTTCCAATAGTGATTGTTGGAGATTTTTCAATAACATTAATACCATTCACTTGGAATTGTTTCTTCGGAAAGTGTGTCGTGTGCTCATTGCCATTAATATGAAAAGTGGCCTTGCTTTTATTGCAATTAATAACATCCCCTGCGGTATTCAAGAAGGGTCTACTAAGGATAATCGACATGTTATCGTCCTCGGGCATCTCAAGTATAACAAAGTCAGTCAAAATAGTAACATTAGCAACAACAACGGGTACATCCTCATAGATACCGATAGGTATGGCAGTTGATTTATCAACCATTTGCAAAGATATTTTAGTAGGTGTGAGTTTATTCAAGTCAAGTCTTTTATATAAAGAGAAAGGCATAACACTAACACCAGCTCCTAAATCACACAAAGCAGTTTTCACATAATTCTTTTTGATAGAGCAAGGTATAGTTAGTATTCCCGGATCTCCAAGTTTTCTAGGTACTCCATCTTTAAAAGTGTAATTAGCAAGCATAGTGAAGATTTCAGCTTCTGGTATTTTTCTCTTATTTGTGATGATGTCTTTCTCATATTTTGCATAAGGAGGCATTTTCAAGATATCAGTCAAGCAAGTACGCAAAAAGACTGGCCTCAGCATTTCAGCAAAGCGTTCAAATTCTTCATCATCATTATTTTTAGTTAACTTGGGTGGAACATAGATTTTTGAACCCATGGTTCTCTTTCTTTACCGTGTTTTCTAGCAACAAAGTCTCCTTTGTCATATCTTTTATTTTTAGCTTGTGGGTTATCAAGATCAACACGTGGTTCTCTCTCAACATCATTATCTGGTTCTTTTTCATTGTTTTTTTTGAGAGTCTTCATGAACCTCATCATTATCTTTTTCATTGTCACTAGGTGAGTGTTCATCACCAGATTGAGTTTCAGCATCAGAAATAGAAATTTCATTATCATTACAGGAGGTCTTTCTATTTTAGGTTCACTAGGAGTGTGCAAAGTCCTATCATTTTTCTTTTTCTTTTTCTTCCTAGAAGGACTAGGTGCACTTGTGTTAGCTCTTTTTGAATCTTGTTCAATTCTTTTAGGGTGTCCCTCAGGATAAAGTGGTTCCTGATTCATTTTACCTCCTCTAGTTGCAACTCTAACAACAAAGTCATTCATATTATTGTTCATTTCATCAAGCAATTCTCTTTGAGATTTAGCAACTTGCCCTAATTGAGTTTGAACCATAGAAGCATGCTTTCCAGCACCTCTAACATCATTTGAAATTCTAAATAACAAGTCACTCAAGCGAGCAATCATATCAGAATTGTATTTCAATTGTTTCATAACATTTGCATTCAAGTGATCTTATTTTCTAATATAGTTTTCAAACTCATAAAGGCATTGACTAGGATGCATACTGTGAGGATTATCATTATCATTAAACATCATAAGAGAATTTAACTCTACCACCTTAGGCATTGGTGGTGTATTAAGCCCATGTATTTCTTCAATAGGAGGTAAATTTTTAACATCCTCAGCTTTAATACCTTTTTCCTTCATAGATTTCTTTGCCTCTTGCATATCTTCGGGACTGATATATAATATACCCCTCTTCTTCGGAGTGGGTTTAGGCGATGGTTCAGGAATAGTCCAATCATCATAATTTTTCAATATGTTATTCAATAATTCTTCAGCTTGTCCAACAGTTCGTTCCCTGAAAACACAACCAACACAACTATCTAGGAAGTCCCTAGAAGCATCGGTTAGTCCATTATAGAAGATATGAAGTATTTCATATTTCTTAAGAGGATGATCAGGCAAAGCATTAAGTAACTGGCAAAGCCTCCTCCAAGCTTGTGGGAGACTCTCTTCTTTAGTTTGCACAAAGTTAAATATTTCCTATAAGGCAGCTTGTTTCATATGAGCAGGAAACTATTTTGGGGTTGTACATTGTCTCCTAGTGTTTGCTACCATCTTGTTTCATATGAGCAGAAAATATTTCCTGTAAGGCAGCCTCCCCCAAGCTTGTGGGAGACTCTCTTCTTTAGTTTTCTACCATCTGGTAACATGGATGGCACACTGCTTCCACAAATAGGTTCTGGGGTTGTACATTGTGTCCTAGTGTGAACGGCATCCTGAAAGGTTTTCATTGGACATAAGTAAGAGACAGTTGTCGCATGATCTAGGCACTAAGCTTACATGGTAAACGACATACGAATTATTGCCGAGCGTGGCAAGCTATATTTAAATGGTTTGAAGCAGCATCAGCCAAAAAGAAATTAAAATGGTAAGATGAAACTAGGGATGTGAGTGGCAAATAAACGACGTCCGTCAGTCCCATCTAGTTAGTTTTTGCTAGCTCCCTAGTTCATTTTACTCAAAAAACAAAAACTCTTTTGAAGTATCATACCACTAGTGGACTTCAATCGAGATTAAACAGGACCCAGTTGACATCCCTAGTTGAAAGGGAGTGTACCACCGCTATATTTAAGTTGCCAAGGCATCTAAGCAGTTGAAATAGCCTGAGAAAGCAACTAACAGTGTGGCCCCATATAAACTACGAAGACAGTCTTGTGATGAAATTCATAGGAAAAGTTAAGGACTCAAATAAACTAGGCATGCATTTATTTACGATAGTACAACAAGCACTGCTGACATATTGGCCAACTCAGGTATAGCCTAACAAGTAACAAACAAGCATTCGAATCAAGCAATACAGCAAAGCGGACAACTGGACTATTTGTAATTCTATAGGATTACAGGTTGAGGGCACAAGTCAAGAAAGCAGCCCACACGCATTACATTTCACTAGTACTAAAACACACTGGCTTACCATATGTTGTTGTGAATCCTCACTGCTGTTGCAATGTTCCTTGAAGATATCGTGAGCATCCCGCGGTTGCAAATCTAGTTGTTGTAGTTTATTCTACACCCACTATTTAGGTAAAATTAATTTTAATCACATGCACTGGTTCGAATTGATCATCAATGGTTCATCTAAACAAATGAAAGAAGGGTGTGTGCTTACACGACAATATATGTGCTTCACTCTATTTTTATGCTTGTTTGAGGTGCCAGCCCCAAAAGAACAAATATTTTGCTTGATGGGTTAGGGAGCTCCATAATTAATAGAAGCATCAAATTAGTCATGCAACTAGGGAAGATCAAGAACGCACAAAAAGTGATGAACAGAGGCTCGGAGCAGTGACGAAATAGCTAGCATCATAAAATGTTGGGTAAAATGAACAAAAAGCAGCAAAACCACATGCTAGTTTGCTGATGTGTAATTAAGCATAGAGAACATGAAGCAGTCTGATGGAACAAAAAGATGGCATCAGAACAACGCCATTATCATAAATATAGGATGCAAGAAGTAAAATAGTAGGCAGTTATATCCAGGAAGTACAGTAATACTTAGGATAAAACTAAAGCATTGTAACTATATGTGCACTGGTTTGTAATTTAGCACATGTAGCATTTCACTGTCAGAAGTATGGCCCTACAGGTGCAAGCAGAATAACGCATCCCATGAAAAATTGAATGATGCCCTGAAGAAATTCAAAGGTGTGGTGCTTATGCTAAGAAAGTGAACGTAGGTGCCGGTCGTTGGATAATTGTACCTGATTCTCGGTGGCGTATGGGTATCGTTGTCATACTTGATAACTAAGGATCATTGATGATGCTCGTATTGCGGTTGAGTTTAGGTCGGCTGTCGCTGTTGCTGAAGCGGCTCCGGTGCTTCGGTTGCGGTGCCTATTGACATACCAGAAAGCTCATCTTTGCTAAGTGAACAGTTCCATAATAAAGAAGAGAAAAACCAAAGGGTACAAATCAAAATAACCTGATGAGGCTGTGGCATCAGTAAAGCAGGGCCGGGTGGAGTTGAATATTGCGTCTGTGGAGCGGGTCCGATGTAGTGGACGAAGGCATCGGCAAAGCACATCCAGCGTGGTGTATAGTGCTTTCAGTGAGGCGGATCTGTTGCGGCGGGCGAGGGCTTGTATGAAGTGCCAATGATGGGGCGGACGAGGGAGTCAGTGAAGGGCCTACACTATCATGGATGAGGGCGCCGGTGAAGCAGATCCATTGCGGTGGACCATGATGGCGGTCAAGGAGATCTGGAGTAGTGGACAAGCCAGTCGCTGAAGCGACTCCGCTGAGGTGGTGAGTTGGCAGTTGGGGGTTCCAAGGTGCGGAGGGTAGATCCGGCGGGGTGTGAGGTCCACCGCTGCGGTGGACACTAGTATGCGTCGGTGCTATACAAATGGTTTTTGACCCCTTTCCACGATGGCATTTGGAACCATCGCAAAGTGAGTGTGGGTGATAGGGGAGTCCTTCCTGCAAGACCCAGAAATCGTCGGATATGCCTTCCTGGGACACAGGCTGGGGCCGTGTGCGATCGGGCGAGGCATCGAAACCAATCATTTTCGTTCGTATGTACATCTCACACGGTGAATCCCAGAATAACATTTCCGTTCGTATGTATATCACATACAGTCAATCCAAGGAATACATTTCCGTTCTTATATACATTCCACACAGTCAATCCAGGGAAAACGTTTCTATTCGTATGTACATCCCACACAGTTTTATGTATACGCTCGTGTGTGAAAGGTGTAACTATCACACACGCTCTGCCTTGGTTAACTGTTTTGCTTTTATGAACTACATTACACATGATGTGATGTAGAAAACTGTGTGGCATTGGGCTAACCATCACAAGCGCTTTTACTACCAGAACCATTTGCAAAGTTCCATGACCGTCTGTTCTCTTTTTATTTTTTCCTGTAATTTATTATTCGAATTGGAAATTTTGAAATATGAAACGTGCAATTCAAATTCTCACCACAATGGTTCAACAACGAATCCATAAATAAAATTGCTAGTACAATATGTTCAGTAATTACAGGATTAGGCAGAAATTGACTATGATGAACCACAATATTTAAAGGCGGTAAAGGTGAAGAGCCAAGTGTAAATCATTTTGACTGCCGACAGTGTTGAAGAAGCGGAATGCCCATAATGTGTCTTCTTGCATGCCATAGGCACGAACCACTTTTGTCCAACCCCTTCTGACGATCGCTCGCCCATCCTTCACTGCCTTCAGGAAGACTTCTAGAGAATTATCATGGTAGCATGAAGTATATACTTTAACCTTAGTCGCCTCCACTCCGGTCATGTAGTTTGCAAGGTAATCATCAGAAAATAGCTTCGGAAACCATTGAAAAGAGAAAAATATCAGATACTGAGGTCTAATAGAGTAACTTGTTGTGGGCAGGGGGAAAAGGCAACACATTACTTACCATCCTAAAGTTCACTGTTGTCTTCGACAAAGTGTAAATAAAGAGCTTAATTCCAATCACCCGTTTCTTTCGCCTAACAATATTTCTTAGTTTCCTCACTTCACGCTTGTTCATGAATATCTCTTTGCCCCATATGCAAAAGGGATCGAAGTGTGGATCAGTACCGCTCATATATGTACCTACAAGCAACCAGTAAATGTTAGAAGCTAACCTAAGATTGCACAAATTATGTAAAATACAACTACCTATGTTCCTAAGTACAAGTTTTTATTTTGAGATTTCAATATGAACTACATACGGATGTATATATAATTATAGATATAGTTTAGATTAGAATCTAGATTCACTCATTTTGCTCCTTATGTAGTCTATATTGGAATCTCTAAAAATACTTATATTTAGGAATAGATGGTGTATAAGACATGGGATGCAGCTAACCTCGATGGAAAACAATAGCATCACCCATTGTAGCCCTATGTAAGTACATGGAAAGCCAATGTTAATTACAACAGGGTTAACATCCACCAAAAATAGCAAATGGTAATAAAACGGCAACATCTGGAGTGATATCTTCATTGTGAAAGAGTAGCATGGTAGCAAAGGGACGAATTAAAACATGGATACAACTGTTAATTACAACAGGCTTAACAACATCCTAATTCATGTTTTGTAAGTTTGTAGCCATTGAAATACAACTCTTTAAAAATGGATACAACTGTTAATTGCAACAGGCTTAATGGCCATTGAAACCGGTACTGATAAAAATGCAATTGGCAGAGTTAAACATCACAGGGCAGGTGCTGCCAGAGCAGATAATGACCCAGTTGTCTATAAAAAGGTAGGGAAAATAGCTAAAATGTGTTAGGCATGTTTACTACAACATGCTTAATACATCGACCGTATAAAACATAGCCATTAATTGCAACTGGTATTGGTAAGATTCAACGGGTAAGTACATACTTGGTAAGTCCTGAGAGGTAGTTGTTGGGGCACTTCATCTTGGCTAGAGCCCGCCCAAAGTCAGCGGCGGCGAAGGCGATCTGTTCCTCCAAGCCGAAGCGTGGATCAGTGCCACTGACATGTGTACCTACAGGCAACTAGTAAATGGTAGAAGTTAAACTGCAATTTCACAAATGATGTGAAATACTATAAGACATGGGATGCAGCTAACCTCGACGGCAAACAACAGCATCGGCTGTTATGACCCTGCGTAAGTACATGGACAGGCATGTTAAGTAGAATAGGGTGAGCATCCACCAAAAATAGCAAATGGGCAGCATCTCTAGTATATCTTCATTGCGGAGAGTAGCATGGTAGCAAATGGACATATCAAAAAATGGATACAACTGTTAATTGCAACAGGCTTAACAGCATCCTAAGTCATTTTTGTAAGTTTGTAGCCATTGAAATACAACTGTTTAAAAATGGATTCAACTGTTAATTGCAACAGGCTTAATAGACATCAAAACCGGTAGTGATAAAAATGTAATTGGCATAGTTAAACATCACAAGGCAGGTGCTGCCAGAGCAGAGAATGGCCCACATGTCTATAAAAAGGTAGGGAAAGTAGCAAAAACGTGTTAGGCATGTTTACTAGAACATGCTTAATACATCGACCATATAGAACATAGTCATTAATTGCAACTGGTATTGGTAAGATTGAACTGGTGAGTACATACTTGGTAAGTCCTGAGAGGTAGTTGCTGGGGCACTTCATCTTGGCCAGAGCCCGCCCAAAGTAAGCGAGAGCAGAGGCGAGTTGTTCCTCTGGGTCGAAAAGTAGATCAGTGCCACTGACATGTGTACCTACAGGCAACCAGTAAATGGTAGAAGTTAAACTGCAATTGCACAAATGATGTGAAATGCTCTAAGACATGGGATGCTGCTAACCTCGACGGCAAACAACAACATCGGCTGTTATGACCCATGGTAAGTACATGGACAGGCATGTTAAGTACAACAGGGTTAGCATCCACTAAAAATAGCAAATGGGCAGCATCTCTAGTAATATCCCGAGTCATGTATTGTAAGTTGTTTGCTTGTATTGGTGAAACTGAGCTGGACACGGTAATATTTGAACATCACACAGTGTGCAGTACTAAAATAAACAAGGCAGGAACATGCTTAATACATCAACCATACAAATCATAGCCGTTGCAAGTGGTACTGGTAAGATTTAGTTGGTCAGATCTTACCTTTTAAGTCCTTGGGGGTAGTCGCTGGGGGGCTTCATCTGGGCCAGAGCCTGCACCATGTCGGCGGCGGCGGAGGTGAGTTGTTTCTCCGGGTCAACACGCACAGCGGCCATCGCGCCATGGACTGCCATCAGCTCCTGGCGGTGGGGATTTGGAGGCATGAGGATGTTTTGCAAGCGCCATTTAAGCAATCAGGCTGGGGCCGTGATAGAGATTGGTGGGTTACCTGACTGAATCCGAGCAGAACGTAGATCTGGTTGAAGCTATGGTTGTGGCGGCGGCGCGGTTTGAGATGCCGGTAAGGGGAGGCGCGAGGAGGGGATACTAAGGGTGGGGATGTGGTTGGAGCAATAAATTCTGAAATCGTGCGCCTAATAAAAATTTCGCTGCCAAACTTGAAACTTGGGCGGGGGAAACACACAACATAGACGAAGCGCGTAAAATACTCATGTGCGAGAAAAAAGAAAGTCGGTAGATCCTGTCTCCAAAAATTGTACATGTGTACTTGATTTTTTCAGTCAGTGGTACACCTGGTTTATTAGGAAACATCGCACAGGTAACTGACTTATGGGTCATTAACGCAAAAAATCACAGACGGGTACGACATAGGAACCGTGTGTTTTGTGATCTTCTAATGATTAACGCAAAAAAACACAAGCACACATGCTAATCAACGCTCAAATCCCTCAAAGGATGCTCTTACCGACATTGTACGTTAATACTACAAACTTAAAGTACTACTGGTAATTTGCTCTAATACTACAAACTTAAACTACTTTTCACATGCTGCCATCGGGGCATGCTGGCCAGACGTCGGCGTTCTCCTTCCCGACCTTGTAGGCGGCAGCCCACGGTGCTTCGATCTCCGCCAATCTCTCCTTACCACGGCGTGCGGCCTCTTTTTTCTTGTGGCGGTGGGACTCTCTTTTCTTGACTACTTTATGCCTTTTCCGCTCCTTCTGTGCAGCATTGGCCGCATCCAGATCCACCACCCATTTGGCCATGGCAGCCTCAAAGTCCGCCCATGTAATTGTCTTGCCGCCGGTGGCGATGAACTCAGAGCGGCGAGATGCCATCGCTTCCTTACCATGTGTGCGATTGCGGGTGGCGAGGAACGCGGCGCGGAGGGATGCCATCGCTTCCTTACCAGTTACTGTGTGTCACGGTGCCATGGATGACGCCTGGAGAGAGCTCTAGGATGGAGGGGTCGGGCAGCCGTACAGTGCGGCGGTATTCAAGAGCTCAACAACAAACGATAAGAGAAATTTGCCTTCCCTTACAATTTTGCTCGTTCATTACCGCACACGGTTCATCTCCGTCGCTTCCGGAAATAGTGTGCGCTGAGCCTATTGTGTGTTGCGTTATGATTGGTTGGAACCCCAGCCACGCAGATCGTGTGTGTGCACTGTAGGATGTGCCGCGATCGAACGGCAATCCACGTCCCTCACATCACACCCGTGCACTTATAGCTGGATTGGATTTATATGCGCTAAATGCATAGAAAATGCACATAATCCTCTAAATATGGTAAATGAGCCATGAAAAATGTCAAATTTGAACACAGTGATTTGCAGGGTGTATGTTCGTCATAGAAAATAACTCCAAGGAAAAGAATGAAGAAAATTTGGATTCCCCTTCAATCTTGGTGATTTCCCTCTCGAAAGCATCAAACTTCTTTGGTGATGGTTAGATTTATGAAGGGTGTGCATGACGACATAAGCCAAACCTTCTCTAATTTTTACCAGTGCATGGTGAGGTCATACCATGGCACACCATGCTAGGCATCATGTTTTTCAAGCATTTATTTCATTTTATGTATAGTTGTTAACCCAGTAAACGACGCGTTTGTGGTTGACTATTGCCACACATTTCATCGAAATATCTGTCCCTTCCTTGTAAAAGGCATGAGAATTTACTAAATGGCACGAGCATGGTTTTCCAGGCAGTTCTTGTGGACCCTTTCATGCACCGGTTGTTCGAACTTGAATTATGTGCATTAATGCCTAGGAAATGCACATAATCCCTTAGATATGGCAAATGAACCCGGAAAAGTGCCAAATTTGAACACGGTTTTGTATGTTCATCATAGAAAAAACTCGTGGACAAAGACAAAGGAAATTTGGATCCCCCTTCAATCTTGGTGATTTCCCCCTCGAAACCATGAAACTTCCTCGGTGATGGTTTGTTTTATCAAAGGCGTGCATGATGACATTTTTACCAGGGCACGTTGAGGCCATACCATGGCACCACACCAGGCGTCATGTTTTCCAAGCATGTATTTCATTTCTGTATAGTTGTTAACCCAGTAAACAATGCATTTATGGTTGATTATTTCCACACATTACCTTCAAATTTCTGCCCATTCCTTGTACAAGGCATGAGAATGTACTAAATAGCACGAGCATGGTTTTCCAGACTGTTCTTGTGAACCTTCTCATGCACCGATTGTTTGAATTTGAATTATGTGCATAATGAATGCCTAGAAAATGCACATAATCCCCTAAATATGGTAAATGAGTTCGAAAAATTGTCAAATTTGAACACGTTACATCTGAGGCGATACGTTGATCGTTGGAAAAAAAATTGAATGACAAACTAGGACGGAAATTTGGATTCCCCTTCAATCTTGGTGATTTCCCTCTCAAAAGCATTGAACTTCCTCAGTGATGGTTCGATTTATGAAGGGTGTGCATGACGACATAAATCAAACCTTCTCAGCTTTTAACCAGGGAATGGTGAGGCCATACCATGGCACCATGCCAGGCGTCATTTTTTTCAAGCACATATTTCATTGTTTTATACTCCCTCCATTCTAAAATAGACAAAGTTAGTACAAAGATGAGTCATATATTTTGGAACGGAGGGAGTTGTTGATAACCCAGTAATTGACGCGTTTGTGGTTGACTATTGCCACGCATTCCTTGTAAAAGGCTTGATAAATTACTAAATACCACGAGTATGGTTTTTCCAACCGTTCTTGTGGACCTTTTCAAGCACCAATTGTTTGAATTTTAATTATGTGCATTAATGCCTACAAAATGCACATAATCCCCTAAATATTGTCAATGAACCTAGAAAAGTGTCAAATTTGAACACGGGGATTAGCAGGGTTTATGTTCATCATAGAAAAAACTCATGGATGAAGGACAAAGGAAATTTGGATTCCCGTTCAATCTCGGTGATTAACTATTGCACACGATTCATCTCCGTCGCCTCTGCGAACCGTGTGTGTTCACTCACACATGCGAAAGGAAAAATAAAACCCTCACCCACTTCGTCCCCACTCACTCGCCGCGGACTCCTCCGCAACTCTTCACCCTAAGATCAACGGCTGTTGGCGGTGGGCATAGGTTGTGCTCCAAACGGCACGGGATTTCGCCCCTACTGCTTTCCGCTGCCTCTCTGCACCAACATTCTAGACTCGAGTCAACAAGGGTTTTCTCCGGGATTGGGCGGGGAATTTTTCTCATGGAGAAGGTAATCAACTAACTAGCAAAATATTCACTCATCTATTATCGCAGTCCGTCTGTCGTTGTTAATCAACTGGCGGAAATCGCCATGGAATCATTTTTGTTCTAGCTGATTCGTGGGTGTTCATTCATGTCTCCATAGTGCGAGCACAAATCAGGCAACTATGGTCGTGCCAGTCGGAAATGAAGTTCTATCTCACCATTTCGGATGACTTCAGGGAGCGCTCAGTATGTTCAATCTCAACCTACCACGGTCGGCATGGCCTAAATTTGTGAACATATATCGTCTATTGCTACATTATCTATATATTTGCATCAAATCTTTGTTACATTATCTATTTTTAATTCCATATTTTTGTACTTTGCTTTCATCTATATATTGATCTGTTCTATCAGTTACTCCCTAATAACCCACAAGTATAGGAGATCACAACAGTTTTCGAGGGTAGAGTATTCAACCCAAATTTATTGATTCGACACAAGGGGAGCCAAAGAATATTCTCAAGTATTAATAGTTGAGTTGTCAATTCAACAGCACCTTGAAGACTTAATATCTGCAGCAAAGTATTTAGTAGCAAAGTAATATGGAAGTTACGGTAACAGTGGCAAAAGTAACAGTATTGGTTTGTAGTGATTGTAATAGTGGCAACGGAAAAGTAACTAAGCAAATATCAATATGTGAAAAGCTCGTAGGAAATGGATCAGTGATGGATAATTATGTCGGATGTGATTCCTCATGCAATAGTTATCACATAGGGTGACACAGAACTAGCTCCAATTCATCAATGTAATGTAGGCATGTATTCTGAATATAGTCATACGTGCTTACGGAAAAGAACTTGCATGACATCTTTTGTCCTACCCTCCCGTGGCAGCGGGGTCCTATCAGAAACTAAGGGATATTAAGGCCTCCTTTTAATAGAGTACCGGAACAATGCATTAACACTTAGTGAATACATGAACTCCTCAAACTATAGTCATCACCGGGAGTGGTCCGGATTATTGTCTCTTCTGGGTTACCGGATCATAACTCATAGTAGGTGACTATTGACTTGCAAAATAGGATCAAGAACTCACATATATTCATGGAAACATAATAGGTTCATATTTAAAATCATGGCACTCGAGCCCTACTGACAAGCATTAAGCATAGCAAAGTCATAGCAACATCAATCTCAGGACAAAATGGATACTAGGGATCAAACCCTAACAAAACTAACTCAATTACATGATAAATCTCATCCAACCCATTATCGTCCAGCAAGCCTACGATGGAATTACTCACGCACGGCGGTGAGCATGATGAAATTGGTGATGGAGGAAGGTTGATGATGACGATGGCGATATATTCCCCTCTCCGGAGCCCCGAACAGACTCTAGATCAGCCCTCCCGAGAGAGATTAGGGCTTGGCGGCGGCTCTGTATAGTAAAACGCGATGAATCCTTCTCTTTGATTTTTTCTCCCCGAACGTGAATATATAGAGTTGGAGTTGAGGTCGGTGGAGCCTTAGGAGGCCCACGAGACAGGGGTGCGCCCTAGGGGGGTGGGCGCGCCCCCACCCTCGTGAACAGGGTGTGGGCCCCCTGGTGTTGATTTTTTCGTCATTATTTTTTATAAATTCCAAAAATGTTCTCCGTGAAGTTTCAGGTCATTCCGGGAACTTTTATTTCTGCACGAAAATAACACCATGACAATTCTGCTGAAAACAGCGTCAGTCCGAGTTAGTTCCATTGAAATCATGCGAGTTAGAGTCCAAAACAAGGTCAAAAGTGTTTGGAAAAGTAGATACGATGGAGACATATCAACTCCCCCAAGCTTAAACCTTTGCTTGTCCTCAAGCAATTCAGTTGGCAAACTGAAAGTGATAAAGAAAAACTTTTACAAACTCTCTTTGATCTTGTTGTTGTAAATATGTAAAGCCAGCATTCAAGTTTTCAGCAAAGATTATGAACTAACCATATTCACAATAACATTTAGGTCTCATGTTTACTCATATCAATGGCATAATCAACTAGCGAGCAATAATAGTAAATCTCGGATGACAACACTTTCTCAAAACAATCATAATATGATATAACAAGATGGTATCTCGCTAGCCCTTTCTGAGACCACAAAACATAAATGCAGAGCACCTCTGAAGATCAAGGACTGACTAAACATTGTAATTCATGGTAAAAGAGATCCAGTCACAGTCATACTCAATGTAAACTAATAGTAATGCATGCAAATGACAACGGTGCTCTCCAACTGGTGCATTTTAATAAGAGGATGATGACTCAACATAAAAGTAAATAGATAGGCCCTTCGCATAGGGAAGCAGGGATTTGTAGAGGTGCCAGAGCTCGATTTTGAAACAGAGATAAATAATATTTTGAGTGGTATACTTTCATTGTCAACATAACAACCGAGAGATCTCGATATCTTTCATGCTACACACATTATAGGCTGTTCCCAAACAAAATGGTAAAGTTTATACTCCCCTACCACCAAGAAACATCAATCCATGGCTTGTCCGAAACAATGGGTGCCTCCAACTAACAACAACCCTGGGGGGGTTGTTTGCAATTATTTTAATTTAAGCATGGGACTGGGCATTCCGGTTACCATCGATTTTCTTGTGAATGAGGAGCGGAGTCCACTCCTCTTGAGAATAACCCACCTAGCATGGAAGATATAGACAGCCCTAGTTGATACATGAGCTATTCGAGCATACAAAACAGAATTTCATTTGAAGGTTTAGAGTTTGGCACATACAAATTTACTTGGAACGGTAGGTAGATACTGCAAATAGGAAGGTATGGTCGACTCATATGGAATAACTTTTGGGGTTTATGGAAGTGGATGAACAAGCAGTATTCCTGCGTAGTACAAGTGAAGGCTAGAAAGAGACTGGGAAGCGGCCAGCTAGAGACCGACAACATTCATGAACATGCATTAAAATTAATCAACACTGAGTGCAAGCATGAGTAGGATATAATTCACCATGAACATAAATATCGTGGACGCTATGTTGATTTTGTTTCAACTACATGTGTGAGCATGTGCCAAGTGAAGCCACTCGAATCATTCAAAGGAGGATACCACCCTATCATACCACATCACAACCATTTTAATAGCATGTTGCACGCAAGGTAAACCATTATAAACTCCTAGCTAATTAAGCATGGCATGAGGAACCATAATCTCTAATTGTCATTGCAAACATGTTTCATTCATAATAGGCTGAATCAGGAACGATGAACTAATCATATTTACAAAAACAAGATAGGTCGAGTTCATACCAGCTTCTCTCATATCAATCAGTCCATCATATATCATCATTATTGCCTTTGACTTGCACAACCGAACGGTGTGGATAATAATAATACTGCACGTGCATTGGACTAAGCTAGAATATGCAAGAATTTAATACACATGAGAAGACATGGTCATATGGGCTTTTGGTTAGATCAAGAATAATGCATATGAGAGCCACTCAACATTTTCATCATGGTCTTCTCCTCACGATCCCCAAAGAAAAGAAAAGAAAAGAAACAAAACTATTTACACGGGAAAGCTCCCAACAAGCAAAAGAAGAATGAGAAATCTTTTTGGGTTTTCTTTTAATTACTACTATTACGAGCATGGAAAGTAAACTAGCTAAAAGCTACAACTAATTGTTTTGGTTTTTCTTAAGGTTTTTCAAACACACAAGAAGAATGCTGCAAAAGAAAATAAACTAGCATGGATAGTACAATGAAAAATTATGAGCACCGACAAGTGGCATGAGTGTGTGAGCATGAATGTAATGTCGTTGAGAAATATGTACTCCCCCAAGCTTGGGCTTTTGGCCTAAGTTGGTCTAGGGCCACGACTGTCCTGGTGAATATCCAAAGTTGTAGTTGGGGTCGCACTGAGATGCATTAGCTACTGCCTGACAAGCTATAGGTTGGAGGCGAGCTGCCTCCGTCCTCCTCTCGTACTCATTCGCCTCCTCCCTGGTTATAACATATCTCCTTTTTCCTGAAAGTCGAAGAAAGTGGGAGCAGGGAGAGCAACATGGATGGTGCGCCATCTGTCAAAGATTAGTCGGTACTCGAGGAACTGATCGTTACTCTCAACAAACTGATGGCGAACCATGGCATTATAATCTAGGTAAGCAGGAGGTAATTCTATATCATTTCCATCTATGGGTATATCAGAATAGTTAGCTACACGAGTTGCATAAATTCCACCAAATAAATCTCCACTGTGATGCAACCTACGTGCAACAATAGCCCCCAAATTATATTGTTTATCACCTAATACCGCACTCTTGAGGACACTAAGATCTGGAACGCACATGTGAAAAGCCTCATCTTTACCATTAATGCATCACCAATGAAGAGAGAAAAATAATGTATGGAAGGGAAATGAATGCTCCCTATGGTAGCTTGTGTGATTTCTCTAGATTCCCCCACAGTAATACTAGCAAGAAAGTCTTTACATTCAAATTTGCAAGGTTCACTAACATTGCCCCACCACGGGAGTTTACAAGCAATATTAAAATCTTCCTAGTCCACGGTATATGATTTATCATAAATATCAAATAAAATAGTGTGAGAATTGCGCGAGGATGTAAATTTAAACCTTCTCACAAATGAATCAGTTAGATAGAGGTATTGACGGCACTTATCTGGCACGAAGCTCCCAAGATCAGCGTTAATTCATCCTTGATGCCTGCCTAGACCATGAACTCCTCTGACGGCCATTCAGAAGGCCGCACTTGAGCTTCCCTTGGTAGTTCATTGTCCGGCTCACGTATCGCGAGCCTTCGGCCTTGCTTCCTTGAGGAACCACCTTGGTACATTTTCCTAAACATTTTTCTTCCTCTGAAATTTTTTTTGAAATTTTTAGTGACTCAAAATAAAAGTGAACCAAACTCAACAAGATTGATAGCAACTACTCCTACAAGTGCCTAGAGGCCATATCATGCATTAAAATTACTTTTGACCACATAAATTTGACATGCAAGCTCAAGAACAGGGTCACCTAAGCAGCAAAAATTTGCAATAAATAAAGCACTAGAACAAAAACTAATTGGCGCTTTGAGCAAGGAGATCGAAAATGGCAGCAAGATGAGCTAGGACTCGGGTTTGAGCTTGTGGAGGATTTTTTCTGGAGGAAGATGAAGTGTGTGGGTGCAAGAATAAGTGGAGGGGGCACGTGGGGTCCATGAGGCAGGGGGCGCACCCTGGACCCTCATGGCCAGGTGGTGTGGCCCCCAGGTGTGTTCTCAGTGCCAATAATTCTTAAATATTCTAGAAAAAAATCATATGAATTTTCAGGACATTTGGAGAACTTTTATTTTTGGGGTATTTTTTATTGCAAGGATAATTCAGAACATAGACAGAAAATACTATTTTTGCTTTATTCAATCTAAATAACAGAAAGTAAAAAGAGGGTACAGAGAGGAGAGGGCACTCCCTGCACCCATGGGCATATGCACCCACTTTTCAAAAAATGCATTTTAAGCATGTTTTGAAGTGTCAAAAAATTCAAAAGAAAATATCACGCATACATATTCACAAATGTGTGTACGCGGCACAAAGTCTTGCGAAAAAATGTCTTTTTGTTTTGTCTCCACAAAAAGGACAAATTTCAGTGCTTCTAAATAGTGTTCCACGACACAATTTTTTGTCTTTTTTGCACAGGTCACAAAAAAAGTTATTTTTCCGTGAAACTTTATGCACACACATAGAACATGCCGACATACACGTGCAAATTTTTTGCAGATTTTTTTAGCATTTAGAAATGTGTTTTTCAATGTGGGTTCATATGTACCCGGGTTCATCCATCCACTTCCCGTACAGAGAGTTGTGCTTTCTAACTTCATCCATCTCATGCTCATCAAAAGGAATCCACTAACAAGGTTGATCAAGTCTTGTTAACAAACTCTTTCCGAATAACATGAAACCGGAGAATTTTCGAATAACACTAAGTTACCTCAACGGGGATATGCACATCCCCAACAATAAGAATATCATATTCTTCTTGACAGTAGGAAGAGGGAATTCAAAACCTCCAATAGTAATCGTTGGAATTTTTCCAATAGAATTAATATTGTGGACTTGAGGTTGTTCCCTCAGAAAGTGTACCGTATGCTCATTACCATTAACATGAAAAGTGACATTGCCTTTGTTGCAATCAATAACAGCCCCTGCAGTATTCAAAAAGGGTCTACCAATAATATTAGACATACTATCGTCCTCGAGAATATCAAGAATAACAAAGTCTGTTAAAATAGTAACGTTTGCAACCACAACAGGCACATCCTCACAAATACCGACAAGTATAGCAGTTGATTTATCAGCCATTTGCAGAGATATTTCAGCATGTGTCAACTTATTCAAATCAAGTCTACGATATAAAGAGAGAGGCATAACACTAACACTGGCTCCAAGATCATATAAAGCAGTTTTAACATAGTTTCTTTTAATGGAGCATGGTATAGTTGGAACTCCGGGATATCCTAATTTCTTTGGTATTCCACCCATAAAAGTATAATTAGAAAGCATGGTGGAAATTTCAGCTTCCGGTATCTTTCTTTTATTTGTGACTATATCTTTCATGTACTTAGCATAAGAATTCATTTTAAGCATATCAGTCAACTGCATACGCAAAAAGATAGGTCTAATCATTTCAGCAAAGCACTCAAAATCCTCATCATCCTTTTTCTTGGATGGTTTAGGAGGAAAAGGCATGGGTCTCTGAATCCATGGTTCTCTTTGTTTATCGTGCTACCTAGAAACGAAGTCTCTCTTATCATAACATTGATTCTTTGATAGTGGGTTATCAAGATCAACAACAGGTTCAATCTCTACATCATTGTCATTGCTAGGTTGAGCATCAATATGAACATCATCATTAACATTATCACTAGGTTCATGTTCATTACCAGATTGTATTTCAGCATCAGAAATAGAAATATTATTGGGATTCTCATGTGTGTCAACAACAGGTTCACTAGAAGCATGCAAAGTCCTATCATTTTTCTTTTTCTTCTTCTTAGAAGAACTAGGTGCATCAACATTAGTTCTCTGAGAATCTTGCTCAATTCTCTTAGGGTGGCCCTCAGAATACAAAGGTTCCTATGTCATTTTACCCCTCTAGTCACAACTCTAATAGGATTATCATTTTTCTTATTATTTAATTCATTGGGAAAATCATTATGAGCTTTAAGCACTTGTTCTACTTGAGTGGTAACCATAGAAGCATGTTTACTAATAAGTTTAAGCTCACCTTTAACTCTAGACATATAAATACTCACTTTTCAATCATATAAGCATTACGTTTCAATTTTCTACCAACATAAGCATTGAAGTCTTCTTGTTTAACAATAAAATTATCAAACCCATCCAAGCATTGGCTAGCAAACTTGGTAGATGGGATTTCAACCTTATCAAATCTATAGAGAGAATTTACCTTTACTACCCATGTCGGGTTATCAAGACCATGTATCTCTTCAATAGGTGGTAAATTCTTAACATCTTCAGCTTTAATACCTTTTTCTTTCATAGATTTCTTTGCCTCTTGCATATCATCAGGACTGAGAAATAGAATACCCCTTTTCTTTGTAGTTGGCTTAGGAGTTGGTTCAGGAAGTGTCCAATCATTTTCATTACTCAACATATTAGTCCATAGCAATTCAGCTTGATCAACAGTTCTTTCCCTGAAAACACAACCAGCAAAACTATCCAGGTGGTCTCTGGAAGCATCAGTAAGTCCATTATAAAATATATCAAGTATTTCATTTTTTGAGAGGATGATCAGGTAAAGCATTAAATAATCGGAGAAGCCTCCCCCAAGCTTGTGGGAGACTCTCTTCTTCAAATTGCACAAAATTATATATTTCCCTTAAGGCAGCTTGTTTCTTATGAGCGGGCAAATATATAGCAGAGAAGCAATAAATCATATCCTAGGGACTACGCATACAACCAAGATCAAGAGAATTAAACCATATTTTAGCATCACCCTTTAATGAGAACGGAAATAACTTAAGGATATAGTAGTAACGAATTTTCTCCTCATTAGTGAACAGGCTGGCTATATCATTCAATTTAGTAAGATGTGCCACAACAGTTTCAGACTCATAGCCATGAAAAGGATCAGATTCAACCAAAGAAATTAACTCAAGGTCGACAGAGAAATCATAATCCTTATCGGAAATACAGATAGGTGAAGTAGCGAAAGCAGGGTCATATTTCATTCTAGCATTCAAAGATTTTTCTCTCAGCTTAGCTAAAAGTTTCTTAAGATCATATCTACAAGCTAAAAAGTCTCTAGCAGTTTCTTCATCCATAACATAACCCTCAGGCACAACAGGAAATTCATATCTAGGGGGAGAATCTTCATCATCACTTTCGTCAATATTATCAATTTCAATAATTTCATTCTCTCTAGCCCTAGCAAGTTGTTCATCAAGAAATTCACCTAATGGCAAAATATTATCAAGCATAGAAGTAGTTTCATCATAAGTATCATGCAAAGCAGAAGTGGCATCATCAATAACATGCGACATATCATAATAAATAGCAGGTGTAGGTTTCGCAAGTTTACTCAAAACAGAAGGTGAATCAAGTGCAGAGCTAGATGGCAGTTCCTTACCTCCCCTCATAGTTGAGGGAAAAATCTTGGTTCTTTCATCTTTCAAGTTCCTCATAGTGATCAACAGATATAAATCCCAAGTGACTCAAAGAATAGAGCTATGCTCCCCGGCAACAGTGCCCAAAAATAGTCTTGATAACCCACACGTATAGGGGATTGCAACAGTTTTCGAGGGTAGAGCATTCAACCCAAATTTATTGATTTGACACAAGGGGAGCCAAAGAATATTCTCAAGTATTAATAGTTGAGTTGTCTATTCAACGGCACCTGGAAGACTTAATATCTGCAGCAAAGTAATATGGAAGTAACGGTAACGGTGGAAAAAGTAACAGTATTGGTTTTGTAGTGATTGTAACAGTGGCAACGGATAAGTAACTAAGAAAAGATCAATATGTGAAAAGCTCGTAGGTAATGGATGAGTGATGGATAATTATGTCGGATGCGATTCCTCATGCAACAGTTATAACATAGGGTGACACAGAACTAGCTCTAGTTCATCAATGTAATGTAGGCATGTATTTCGAATATAGTCATACGTGCTTATGGAAAAGAACTTGCATGACATCTTTTGTCCTACCCTTCCGTGGCAGCGGGGTCCTATCAGAAACTAAGGGATATTAAGGCCTCCTTTTAATAGAGTACCGGAACAAAGCATTAACACATAGTGAATACATTAACTCCTCAAACTATAGTCATCACCGGGAGTGGTCCCGATTATTGTCACTTCGGGGTTACCGGATCATAACTCATAGTAGGTGACTATTGACTTGCAAAATAGGATCAAGAACTCACATATATTCATGGAAACATAATAGGTTCAGATCTGAAATCATGGCACTTGGGCCCTAGTGACAAGCATTAAGCATAGCAAAGTCATAGCAACATCAATCTCAGAACATAATGGATACTAGGGATCAAACCCTAACAAAACTAACTCGATTACATGATAAATCTCATCCAACCCATCACCGTCCAGCAAGCCTACGATGGAATTACTCACACTCGGCGGTGAGCGTCATGAAATTGGTGATGGAGGAAGGTTGATGATGACGATGGTGACGGATTCCCCTCTCTGGAACCGCGAATGGACTCCATATCAGCCCTCCCGAGAGAGATTAGGGCTTGGCGGCGGCTCCATATCGTAAAATGCGATGAATCCTTCTCTCTGATTTTTTCTCCCCGAACGTGAATATATAGAGTTGGAGTTCAGGTCAGTGGAGCCTCAGGGGGCCCACGAGACAGGGGGCGCGCCCCAGGGGGTGGGCACGCCCCCGCCCTCGTGGACAGGGTGTGGGCCCCCTGTGTTGATTCTTTCGCCGGTATTTTTTATAAATTCCAAAAATATTCTCTGTGTAGTTTCAGGTCATTCCAAGAATTTTTATTTCTGCACAGAAATAACACCATGGAAATTCTGCTGAAAACAGTGTTCGTCCGGGTTAGTTTCATTCAAATCATGCAAGTTAGAGTCCAATACAAGGTCAAAAGTGTTTGGAGAAGTAGATACGATGGACACATATCACTCCCATGTTTGCATCTTGCTCTGTTATTTCAATATAGCTAATTTATGATCTGAATTTTCATTTCAAGCAGTACATCCCTTGCTTTGCAAGGGCAGGAGTAGAAAGAAATCTTTGGCTTTACTTTACGGGCCGGACGTCGCGCTGGCCTCCACATGGGTTGGTTGGCTGGCCCGAGCGTGACTCACGCGCGAGCAAGCCGCCGTGCTGGCCTTCGCTCGAGCCAGATGGCTGGCCTTAGTGCGGCACGCGCGAGCAAGCCGCTGCACCGCCGGGCCAACCTAGTTACCAAACCTTGCAAACAAGCGGTTGGATGCAACCAGAAGGGGGTGTGCTATCTTGGCTAGCTAGCGGCCGCGAGCACCGGACGAAGCTGGCATCCGGGTTGCCGCAAGATGGCCTCCGCACCACCGGCGATTTTGACCTCGCCTTCTGCCGACGGCGGTAGGTGCATCCCATGGCCAAGGATGACAAGGTGGACGGGCCAAAGGTAGGAGGTCACTCGGGGATTTTTGTCCAGACTGGCATGTAGGTCCCACAAGTCATAACGCCTAATTTTCCGGTTGAATAGAAGGCATTGACTTAAGGGGCAACATGGGTTGAAACGTGCCTATAAGGGCACTTTGTAGAGTAGTCGTTTCTTGGTAGGGTTGGTTGGCAAGTGGTAGTAGTTTCTTGGCATTATTAGTGGTTTCTTGTAAGGAACAGTGTACTAGCGACAAAAGGCGATTCTAGGTTGTGTTGTAGTCCAACGAGTACTACTAGTGGTTGCGAGAGTGTATAGCTCGTTTTGTGGGTTCGATCCCGGCCGAACGCACGGCGGCCTATTTTTAAAATAGTAACCTCACTGCGAGACAATATTGTACACTGGTAGTTTGACTTTTGAAGTAGAACTGACGTGTCGCACCACAATCTGGGTGCACTGGATAGCCCAGCCACGTGAACGGGTTTTCCATCCCATCATCTCGTGGCTCGCGTACTAGAGTAGTACTCCTATATATCAATTCACACCATGCAAAGTTTCTTGCCCGCGTGCTTGCCCTAGCCGCACCTCACTTGCAGCTTCCTCATCAGCTAGCATATTTAAACTAGTGCCTCCCAATTAAGCCCGAGGAGCCGGAAAAGCCTTGTGCGGCATTGGGAACTATGCAATATGGCTCTGTACGTAAACTGCTAGTACTCTACTACTATGTAATTTGTGGCGTTGCACGCATGGACTTCACTCCATTATCGGCTCTATAAAAGAAATTCCTCTTTACGTGTTTTTTTGTTTTGAAGCGGAGGCAAAAGTTTTGCCTCATCTCGTTCAAAAGAAGGAACTACTAACAAAGTTCGACGAGATCCATTACACCTCACAAATGGAAGCGAAAAGCATAGTCTCACTGTATCAAAGAACTCAAATGTTCTGCCCCCACAGTAAGCGTTGCTGATAAACAGGCTGCTAGTGTGTGCGTGAGATGAGCGGCTGAGTAGGCCAGCTATGCGCTTGAATAGAGCATGGAGAGTACCCACTACGCAGGTGTACTTTCCTTGCATTGATAGTACAGCGATGGTTCTAGAGAACAGTAGTACCCTCCACTTGCAACTGTAGCTCATTGGCGCTGAGATTCAAGAGTTCAAAACTGGTGCACTATAGAAGACCAGTACATCGCGCTACTAGTTGAGGAAGTAGTACTACTACTACAGTACGAGTACGTAGTTATTAATAGCCTCACCATCGCGGGGCGCGAGGCACTACCACTATGCGTGCCCGCATAATTTCCTTAGCGAAGGGACGAGGCCCTGTGGTTACTACCCTCTTATCTCCTGCTCGCCAGTCCCCCCCAAAGACAAGGCAGTACGTCATTGCTCCCATGGATTCGCCAGGTGATTCTCCTCCTCGTTGGGGCCGGGAGACCTTGGACGACGATCCTCTAGGAGAAATCGCACGCCGCTCCGACGTCCTCACTGCCGCAAGACTCAGTGCTTCCTGCACCAACTTTTTTAAGATGATGCTTAAACAGGCTTGGGAAAAGGCCATGCTTGTTGGTCTTCCATGCGTCCTCAAGGAGAAGGTTATTCTATGGGACAATCCTTCAAGCAGTCTATCACTCCTTGGCCATGGTTGCACATTGACTCTGCTAGAGTTGCCGACGTTGAGAGGTAGTCGGATTTTGTCTGATGAGCAGGTCAGTCAAGTAGTTTGATCATGTAGTACTTAGTTATTCCATCCCATAATTTCTCCGCTGCCCACCATCTTATATATATAGGTATGGGTTGGTGCCAAGGAAGATTGTCCTGCATACCACCGGCCAGATACCACCATCATTTTGCACAACATCCACAGCAGTGCGGCCGTTCCCATAGACCCCTTCTCTGCCATTGGGATCGGCCTTCCAGACTGGCTGGGCTTGAATACGTATGATGATGCCTACATGAGATTGAAGAAGATAGCAATTGTGGACCCGCCGACATAGCGACGCGGCTATGACGATTACTATCTCATCGCGGTGTTCGACATAAGGATTTCCATCAATACAAGGGGCAGTAATGGTAGAGGCTGGCACATGTTGGCCACGGTAGATTTGTACACGTACACGTTCGAAGACGCCGTGCGCCATGTAGACTGCATCTTCGCGGTGACAAGCTAGGGAACTTGTTTCATCTGGTTGCCATCCTACGGTATGGGAGATTACAAACAGAATGCAAAAACCATCATTTCCATCCCTAATGGTACTCCATTATTTTGTAGGGACCAGTCATCCCCCCATCAAAATAAAATCGCCGATCCTGGATGTGCATTTTCATCTGTGATTCAGTCTAACCTGGAACCTTGTAGCTGACTTTGGCATATTGGGATCAACTACCTTAGCAGTCGTTACCATGGTACCACTGATGTGCAACATGGTCACACAATCTACCACGATCGGACCGTCACCATCTACCCAGGTATTCCATTTTCTCATTGTTGTGTGTTAGAGTAGTAGAGTAGTACTTGTTAGTTATTTTCTTTTCTTGACTGGGACATGTTTATTGTACTAGTAGTACAATTTAGTAAAATATTTTTTAACCCTCTCGCCTTCTCTTTCATTGTTGTACTACTTACTAGTACTAGTAGGAGTACTTTTTACTTTGGAGGACGTGTATAGCTAGCTAGGCTCTTGAAGACTTGAACCCACTAGCTCCTACCATTTTTGTTTTTCCATGTCTTACTATCTCATCCATGTCGCCAAGAGTGGCTATATATAATAAGCCGGTTATTTTACTTCCTCTATACCGGAGTAGTACTATTTGCTGCACGGTATTACTGACCGCCATATTTGAGCACAACATTATTATGCATGGACCTTGACTATGTACGTCACCATGTGTCAAGATCTAAGATGTCGCGTGTACCAGATGAATGGCGCCGAGTTTGACCCCCGTGGTACTACGTGGGTGTCGATGTTGCTTCTATATCCGGCATATCTCGTAGTAGGGGTCCTAAGCTAGGCGTCTTGGAGCGATGGTAACATGGACACGGGATTTTACCCAGGTTCAGGCCCTCTTGATGGAGGTAAAACCCTACGTCATGCTTTTGATTGTATTCATATGGGGATAGTACATAGTACATGTATCTACCACGAGATTGTAGTAATGAATATGAGATGTGTTATTGAATAGCCTGGCCTCAGTTTATATAACACACCAGAGGCCTAGGGTTTAGAGGAGTCCTTTTCTTGGGCGCCAAGTCTTGTAGAATCATCCTTGTATGCGGCATGGGCTGCCCAAAGTGGCCCATAAGTGAACCGTCATGGGGGTCCTAGGCCCGATCCAGCTGGTCGGGAGACGACATGGTGAGTACCCCCTAGTCCAGGACATCGTGAGTGGCCCCGTGAACCGGTCTTCAAGATGGGGACGCTCCTTGATTCTTCCGAACTATTCTTCATCTTTGGTCGTCGGTCTTAAAAACTGGTTCAACAGATCTTCTCATCTTTGATGTTCAGGATCGCTGAAGTGAATCTGAAGAGTCTACATGTCGGGTATCCGAGGAACCCCTTTAAGATTTCGGCCTTTAGCAATGCCTTGTTATTTTTTACGCCACACCTCTGGTTTGAAGTTGTTCCCATGCAGCGGTGTCCTCTTGCGTCCGAGCTCCAACGCCGGGCTGCATCCGAGATATCTTTTGCAGTCGAGCACCAACGGCGGACCACTTCTGAGCTCCAATGTCGTAATGTATCCAAGCTCCAACGCTGGACTGTATCCGAAGTGTCACAGATTACCTTGGTCTTGAAAATGTTACAAGGGGAGAATCGATCTTAATGTCGGAGATGCCCTCTATGGAGCCAGCCACTTGCAACCGAGCTTTATGTCGAACTGCTTCTGAGGTATCTTTTGCAGTCGAGCACCAATCGAACTGTATCCGAGCTCCAACACCGGACTGTATCCGAGGTGGTGCACCACCTCGGTCATGGGCTGATTTATATGAATTTAATTCCGATTTGTGTGATGTATTCTCTGCCGAGATGTATAGCCAGTAGCCCTCAAGGTGCGTCTTGGCCTAATATCCAGGATGCACCTGAAGGATAAAATCAAACCGCTGACCACAGTAGCCCCTGAGACTTAGGTCGATTTGTGAAATCGTCCTGAAGATCAATTCCCAGCTCGACAGCATACTTAGGAATAGAAACACAATGTAATATATTAGAGGAAATAGTGATCGGCGAACGAGCCTTTCAGAGAGGGTTTTGAGAAGTCATTGTAATATATTAGCTTGATGCCGGATAAGTCCCAGATGGTACCTATTAATGTTCGAAGACGTGTTTGCCCATAGTTCGGTCAACCCGAACACCGAGCACTTTGAAATTTATGTGTTGAATAGGCAATGCAGTAGCCCCCGAGACACTGGTCGGGTGGAAACACCAGATCAAGGGATTAATGTGCCCCTTTAATAATAGTAAATAATAAGCACGAAGCCCCGTAGCCTCCAAGCCTTAATGGGCAAGGGTGGCTGAATTAAGGATCGATATCCGGAGTAAAATCACAAATTATGTGTAATGATTCTACGTATCCAAGTACTCTACATTATTAATGCTCCGATCCGCATTGTACAAAACTTTGTTGACCAACCATCAGCTTCAACCTCCTCGGCCAGTAGCCAAGGAGTTTTTGTCACACTTTATAAATCCTTTATGAGGGCAAAGATTTACGACAAAAAAGGTAATCCGGCCATACAGTTTTATAAACAAAGCTATGTGGAGAGAATGTTATATTACTATGTAATGTAAAAAACATCTTCCAAAGAAAATAGTCCCGCTATCGGCTCCTTTCTTTGGGTTGTCATGCCGACCATGAGCATGAAACCTCACCTCCAATCAATGTGGGGGGGGGGATATTGAGGATTTAGTTTGGGGAAGTTCCTGAACTATGTGGTCTTTAGTGAACCTAAATTTTCACTTCCGTCATTGCTGACCAATTATATCCTTTAAGATCGCTAGCTTTCGGCTTCACCCAATCTGAGGTACTAACTCGGATGACCCGATAGTAACAATCACAGAGGTGCTCCCTTTACCGCCTAGCCAACAATCGGGAACGTAGGGGTAAGCACAGGAGCCAGGCAACCCAGCTTGGCCAAAATCTTAAGTAAAATTGATGCATATTTATGGCTTTATAATGATAATTACGGAAGGCAGCGCTTGTATACTGAATACAAACACTAATGATATATGTTTATTTTGATTCTATTGCGACTGTTTATCAGTTGAAAGTGGCCCATCATCGGCTTCTACCCCTTTGTAGATACTACGCAGGGTGTTTCCGCAGTAACAAGACAACCCTTAGCCGACGTCTCGGTGCCCGGAGGCAGTTGTGTTAGCGGAAACAAGGCAATCAGATATGCAGGCTTTATAACTTTCACTTAGTCATAGGAGCTTTAAACTGGGGAAGCTAGCTACGAGCCCCTGGTTAGTGTTCAGCACTGACCGAAGTCTAGCCATTAACACTTCGGCCAATGTTATGAAAGGCCCATCATTTAACATGGGGTAATCGGTATCAATCTATAGTTTGACACTGTCATCGGATCGCTGACCAGTTTACGCCCATTGTGACAGTCAGTTTTTGGCTTTCTCCACTGAGGTGCTTAACCATTCGAGCTGGAAGCACAATCACAGTGGTTCTCCCTTTGCACACCTATCCGAACAAATAGAAACGTAGGAGGCAAGCACGGGAGCCGGGAAACCCAACTATTGACCGAAGACACAATTCAAAACTGATGCATATATAGAAATATCAGAGAGTGTTTTTGCCGAATCTCTAAAGGTGTTCGGCGTTGCACTGCGAGACTTATGCTGGAAACACACAAATAGTTTAAAAGTGCCATAGACTTGGAAAAAACTTTAGTAAAAACTTTACGCCCGAACTAAATCAAGTCATTTGGTGCCAATCCAAAAATTGGTCTTATTTTTGTGCTTCTGTCGTGCATTAATATGACACTTCCGATCTCAAGACTTCAAGCAGGTCAGCCTATGGCTGCAACCTACTATCCCAAAGGTGGAGTACTGCTTGTTAGGCCAGTTAAGCAAACTAAACTCGAGCGGCATTAGAGAGAAAACGGGCTATCTGGCTATTGACCACACACTCGAGTCGAGAAACGAGTTGTAGAAAAAGACTTTGCAATGACTAGGAAGAAAACAACTATTATAGAACGACTCTACAAATTTAAGATCCGCCGGTTAACTTGGGTAAAGGAAGTGTTTTTAACAAATAACATTTTTAACAAACTAAGTTTTTTGTTTAACAAAAATATAAAGTTTGGTCGAACTAAACAAGAATTAAAAAACTGAGCATGGAAGCGACTTAGCTGATTAATGAGCTCGGTGTCGATGCGCAGCCCGAGCTTACGACAGGACAAGGTCCCCGCCCCTAGGCCGGTCCCGAGGTGGCGGAGCAAAGAGCTCGGCATTCCGAAGTGGTGACATAGCATGACCAATGTGGCGAGGTGGAACCCCCAGTCCGACCGAGGCGATGGAGCAGGCCCGCAGTATGACACCGAAGTCGCCAGCGTGGTTTAATGAAGTGATGACGAAGCCACCGGTCCAGCCAAGGTGGCGCGGTACGTCGGTACGCCGAGGTGACAGCGCTGCCCAACCCGGATCATTTACATGTGCATAGAAAATGGTGCAAGCCTATGATAATAGTAATAATAATAAATTAAAAAAATTGTTGCATAATTAATAGTTTATGCAAAGCGAGTAATAAAAGAAATATGGCCCGTGTGCCGAACACTCTATGAGGTAGAGCTCTCTCAGCGAAGCCGAAATCCCCGAGGCAACCGAACATGTCGGTATGGCAATTCGACCAACAAGGTGATTATGCGAGCCGATTTATGCCGATTGGGATGACGACGACGGCTTGCCGAAGTGACCACGTGATGCAGTCGAAGTCGATTACCTACACGTGTAAAATAGTACAATCCAAAAAATATAAATATATCAAAAATCCATGCATAATTAATTTATGCAAATTAATTTTCAAAGAGATGTGGCCTGGCGTCGAAGCCAATGTCGATGTGGAGCATCGGCATGGCAAAGCCTGAATTCACAGGGCGTCCTAGTTATGGATGTGGCGTTCGCCGAATTGCGGACGGGAAAATGACCGAACCATCACCCAACCATCGTTAATGCGTCCAGCATTTGACAGTCATGTGTACAGAGAGTGGAACAAACAAGAGTAATATTTCTTGGAAAAAATAAGCCCATGCAAGCAAAAAATTAGTAGGAGTAATAGCACCTGGTTTATTTGTTGTAGCAATCCAAAGAGACACGCGCATGCATTCATGGATTTGTATCTAGTAATAGTACTAGTGCCAGCGCTAGCTTGATATTATGTGTGTGCGTGCTCGGCCTGGACGCGGCGAAGCGAAGCCCCCGATCCAGCTAACCTGACGAAGTTGCTCGGCTGGTGACGCCGAAGTCTCCGGAGTAGGTTGATGAAGAGATGGCGAAGCTCCCGGTCCAGCCGAGGTGACGGAGCAGGTCGGTAAGGTGAAGTTGCAGCCGACGTGCCAGCCAAGGTGTTGAAGCAGTTCAGCGTGGCAGACATCGGTTTAAAGAAGCTACGGCTTGGCCATGCCGACGCTAGTCATAACTTGTGAGGCGGTCAATGCTGGATTGATGAAGTTACCGAGCGGCGATGTTGGCGCGCCTGACCCGTGCAATCTATGGGGCAATGGTGTAGGTGATGATTTAGCCTTCATGATGTTGAAATCTTGTTTGGCTTCCCGAGCTGATGATCCGATAAGGTTAGGCTCGGCTCGATGAAGCGATGATCTATATAGCGCAGGTCGGCAGACGTGGAGTAAGGGCTGGTTTGACACCGGCACGACGGTGAAGATTACCTTCGAAAAGTAGCAAACTTTATGAGCATGTGTTCGGAAACAAAGCACAATACTCTAGAAAGAGATTCTTCTAAAAAGGTTGTCCAATATCTCATTCATGAAAAAAGATGAACTCGGGTCGGATTCGTATTCGCACAGAAAACATATCCGAATAGTGATGCACTAATCGGAAGGCTCCCGGAGTTTGAGCGGTCAGATCGAGCTGAAATTTGGAGAGATAGTAGATATGGAAATTACACAGAATATGAACGGTTCGATCTCCCAGATAACATCCGGGCTAGGATCTGGAGACCATGCCCTAAACTCGTCTAGATTCCCGTCCAGACTCAACAGGCCTCCGGTATATCGTAGATTACCGGAGATTCCTCCATCAGAAGGCGACGAAATTTTACAGGGTCATTGTATACTCAATTCCACACAATGCCACCAAAGGGTTCATCAAATCGACTCCCGAGTTGATGGTGGTAGAGAAAACAAGTATGATGTACAGAAAAAACTGTGTGATCACATGAGGGCAATGTTGACGATGAGCCCCCGGGCTCCATGGACGACTTTTCCATGGTCTCGATTGAGATTTGAGCTGATGATGATGAAAGTATCCGTCTGATCTTGATGATCTGACATGGAGCGCGATCCTCGGTCCAGCCGAGGTAACCACCTGAGCCGGCGACGAAGATGCCGGCATCAACCACAAAGCTTACCTCCAATGCGTAGATCGCGTCGGAGACGATCCGATTTCCCATCGCATAGTGGCAACTGTCAGTAGGCTCTCAATGAAAGCACCAATGTTGGTTCTATATCTGGCATACCTCGTAGTAGGGGTCCTAAGCTAGGCGTCTTGGAACGATGGTAACATGGACACGGGATTTAACCAGGTTCGGGCCCTCTCGATGGAGGTAAAACCCTACGTCCTGCTTTTAATTGTATTCATATGGGGATAGTACATAGTACAAGTATCTACCATGAGATTTTAGTAACGAATATGAGATGTGCTATTGATTAGCCTGGCCTCGGTTTATATAACACACCAGAGGCCTAGGGTTTAGAGGACTCCTTATCTTGGGTGCCAAGTCTTGTGGAATCCTCCTTGTATGTGGCATGGGCTGCCCAAAGTGGCCCATAAGTGAACCGCCATGGGGGTCCTCAGGCCGATCTAGTTGGTCGGGAGACGACGCGGTGAGTACCCCCTAGTCCAGGACACCATCAGCCGAGGAACACTCTTGGATAGTACTCGCTTTTCATTGGGGACAGCTACCGCATTGTGAAGCGGATGCCACCTTCCATGCACGACACCGAAGGCCTGCCGTTAATGATGCATGGTTGTGTCTTCAGTGTGCACCGCCGGATGAACGACATGCTAGGACACGCTATCCTTGATTTATGCCGCTTCAGCTTAGATGAGTCTCCATCGTGTGGAACTGGACTAGAAAGCTACGATAATGATTCTCGTTGCCCACCGCTATGGATCGTGCCATCCATGAAGAACACCTGGGACTGGAACCTGGAGGAGGACATGGAGCCCATCTATAATGTGTAGGTGGTGTATGGTAAATTGTGAACGGTAGCGCTGTGAATATATGCAGACTAGTCGTGCACAAATTGATCACATGAAGTGGAGATGAACTTGTGTGGCATACTGGCATTTGTCCTTTAATATTTATTACTTGTAAATATGTTATGTGTACGTGCAACTTGTGTGGTTGTTGCACGGGCTCCAACACGCTCTTTGAGAAAAAAGGTGGCACAGCTTTGGATATAGGTGGTGTTGCAGCATCATACAGTAGCATCGTTCACTATAGTTGTAGTACTCTTACTAGGACGACAACTCCTATAAAACCTTGCGCTTGGCTCTTTGCCTTTTCGGGAGGTTCAACTGTTCGTACTCATGTGAACCTTGCGCTTGGCTCTTCGCCTCTTCGAAAGGTCCAACAATGATGATACTACAGTACAATATGCTTCTGGCAATCTGACACCGAATGAACTGATGCATGTCCACTGCGAGGGCAAGGGCAAGGGAGTAGGAGAGGGAGACGGTGTTGTATTCAAAACCCTCTCCTCGTCCTGCGAGCCACCGCGCGTGTGGGCAATGGAGAGAGAATAGGCGTACATAGTAAGCAAGCTTCTCCTTGTCCTATGAGCCACCGCGCGTGGGTGAGGGAGAGGGTGTAGTAAGCAAGCTTCTCCTTGTTCGACGAGTTGACGGGACACATCAAAGCAGTACTAGTCCATACTGCATCCTTTTCAGTTAATATGGCCTAATTTGAAACGTGAAAATACAGTGCGGTCAACGTATGCAAAGAAATCAGTTAAACAAAACTTTATGCAGGCACGACAGGAGTTCAACCCTTGCGCGCGAATGACCTTGGCTGTGTATGTGAGTGCATGCAAGTGTACTCCCTCGGTCTTCCAACAAAGAGTGTACATCTACACTTCCAATGCATTTAGCCTTTAATCTAATCGATATTGATTGACTAATGCACCGACTTGTGATCTAGCTATAGGCTACATGTTTATAGTTACTTACAGCATGCAACAACCTTCATTTAATCTTCTTTTCTCAATGGTCGCATGCACACATAAGTCTGCTACTTTTGGGCATTAATTATGCCATGAAGTTCAGGTTCCTCTTGGTCAATGTGTAAATCTCTATGTAAAGTCTTTCATGGACGGAGAGAGTAGGTTGAGCACTTGAGTGTGAGCGTGTGTGTTGCGTCGTGTGTTGTGTGTCGCATGGATGCATGAGTGTTGCGTGCATGCATGTGTACGTGTGAGTGTTGCATGTTGCATGCATGCATGCATGAGGCTTTTACTCCCTCCCATTGACATGTTCATATTTCAAGCTTCATTAAAACGTTGCATGCAAGGATTAAGAGAAAAGTCACCAATGCGTGTAAAAGTTCTGGTCATTTGTTCCTTAGGCATGCATTCCAATTAGGCTAGTCATAATGGGAGTAACTTAGGTAGTAACATAGCGCACTTTGAGAAATTTTTGCTTATGTGGCAAATAGTTAATGAGAAGTGGTAACACAATATGTTACTGTAACATAGCACTTCCAAGACAAGATGAGTCTACAACCTATTAAATGAAACCATCTATGACACTACTATTATGTTACTTTGCACTATAAAGGTACTAACTTAGACTAGTGTCATATGCATGACACCAGTATAAGTTACTCCCCACTATGACCAGCCTTGGTACATTTGTAAACACAATTTTCTTGAGAAAAACAAGCCCATTATTGAGTACTTTCAAAAAAAATCTTCAGGCACTCATCATTTACTACTACCTTGATTGATGATTTTTTTATTGACCTGTATATAAACCTCTGTCCTGGTTTAATGATCCCCTTCGTACTTAGTGTAAAATTTTGACCGTAAATTTAACTAACAAAGTGTTAATGCATGTCATAAAAAACTATACCATTAAAAACTATGTTCAAATATGAATCCAGTCATATGATTTTTGGTGAAGTGCATTAACATTTTATTAGTTAAATAGATGGTCAAAGTTTGACATGAAATACTACTAGTACTCCTACATTATTGGCACCGGGTGCCTTGGCCAATGTTTCATCTTGTTGGACAACATAAGAGTAGAGCCATAGGGATAATGTAGATAGGAAGTCTTGGTGATCCATTATTCCCCATCTCGGTCAGAGAGAACTATTCAACTAGTCTTCACAGTGAAGTGACAATACACGCTGCAGCAGATGGGACACTTAATTAATAAGTTGAACCAGTGTGTTGGTGTTACTAAATCAACCTTACCCAGTACTGCCATTGTGTTTGCCAGTGGAGCACGCTTCCGCAAATACACCTACGCACCTCTCTCTTCCATTAATTGACATATCAGCCCTCTTGAGGTAGACCCACATATCATTGGCTTAACTATTTACACTCCGAAGGACGATATAGCCTGGTAGTAGTACTAGTAGAATTGAGATTTAATGCAATTCCTTCCCCATATTTCCCTCTTCTTCCACCTCTCTTCTTCTTCCTCCTCTCTTCCCCATCGTCGGCCGCACACCATTTCCCCTCGCTCACTGCTTGTCTGCCTGCGCCATCTTCCTTGGTAGCTCATGCGTACCATATCGCCCCGCTCACTGCTTGGCCACACACGCCATCTTCTTCGCTCACCCGCCCGAATCCACTTCCCCGCTCGCTCGCAGGCACCGAAAACCCCAATCACCTAGCGCCCTAAAAAAACCTATGGCAGAACCGACTGACACGCAAAGCCGCGATTGGAATTCCCTCCCCGATGTTCTCTTGGAGCAGATCTGTACTCGTATGGGCCTCCTCAGCACCGTCCATCTGGCCGCATGCTCGGTGTCTTTGTACCGTCTACTCGTCTACTACCGGCCGGCCCTTTTCAAGACACCCTGCTTGTTGACGCCCGATGCTCGCAGGTGGACCAGACACGGACTTCACAATCCTACGGAGGTTGTCGTGGTGCCCCTCGACATGCTACCACTACCCATCCACATGTCCTTCATGCGCGGCCACTACTGGGCGGACGTGAAGGCCAACTAGATCGTCCTCATCCACCAATCCGGTAGTCCATGGAGTCTCATGGATATCTACACCCAGCAAGAGATCACCCTCCCATCATTAGATACCGCTGCCATCGAGCCTGGTGGCCCGCCAGACACTCCTGCCTACTACGCACGAGACGCGTCGAGCTTTTGGTGCAACCTCCATTTGCTAAAGGTTGTAATCTGCGAAGTGCCCACACCATCAGAAGACTACATGGATTACAAGCTCATTGCCTTGTTCGACATAGGATTAGTCTATCTGGAATTCGGTCGCCATACATGGTTATGGCTCGTCGTCAATCCTGTTCAGCCTCCATTTCTGTCTGATGCTATAGTGCACAATGGCATCGTTTACCCGGTTGACGCACAGATTGGCTGCCTATACTGGTGGAATCTATCATCGTGTAATTGTTCTATATCGTCTCATCTTTACCTTATGAATACAATTGCCTGTTGATTGTTACAAATTTAGAATAGGTATGTCTATAACCACATCATTGCTATATGTTCCTCTTATTTCCTAGATTTTTATGACCACACATGTTATTGTTAGAGTTGATATGAGAACAATTGGCATCTAATGATTGTTAGAATAGATTTTAGGAGTATAACCTCATGATTGCTATATGTTACTCTCATTTCTAAGATCTTTACAACCACGCATGTTATTGTTTAGAGTTGATATGAGAACAGTAGTAAGTGCTATGGTAGAATATGAGTAGGCCCTGTCATAGCTGTTTTCCTCTCATTGTTACATGATGTTTGAACCATGACATATTGCTAGAATATGAAAGCCATTGGCTTATTTTTTAACTTGGGGTATGATTATGAACACGGCATTGCAATTCTCTGTCTATGATATGTGTAACTATTATAATAATCTTAATTTCACATATACTCTAAACATGATTGTATATTTTTGTCCTTTTGGTCTCCAATTTGATTTGTTGCAGCAGACGCAAATGCCCTAGCCTTCATGATTCCAGGACCTAGAATCTTACCAGTCAATGGGTGGTGGTTTATCGCTCGTTCAACTGACAACGGTCATTTGATGCTCATTTGCATGTATCAAATTGACCAAACCATTTCATCAAACTACATGCAGTGCAATGCCTGGGGTGTTCGTGACTATGATGGCTATGGTTGCTTCGTGTTTGAGAAAGATCTCAGCTCCGTTGGGCCAGGCATATTCAACTGGAGGCGGGTTTACAGCCTCGGCAACCACTCCATGTTCCTCGGGCTCAATTATCCGATCATCCAACCAATCATCGATCGTATCACCAGCGATGATTACCATGCTATGCAACTTCTATTCGCCAGGGGGACTGTGTTTACACATCTTACCATGGGTTTCATGAATCACCATATTCAGAGATTTGTCGACACAGCTTGTTGCCAGATAATCTTCATTGTGTGAAAGGCATCAAGCTTCGATGCGATGAATGGCGTTTACAAACCCGACATGCGGCGATGTGGTTCATGCCAATAGAAAATATGCACAACTTGATTTGTGTTGATATCTAGACTAAGCCATGTATCCTGCTGTCGTAGCATGACCCTCTTTTATTGGATATTATGTACTGTTGTTAGTTTGAAGGATAGATACCTTTCTGGGATTAAGTGCATCCTAACTCACCTGCGTAGGATGTACTGATAATGATGATGGAGATGTTGTACAGAAGCCTTATACACACACACACACACACACACACATAAACACTATTCTGATCACGAAATCAGAATATTATTCTGATCGCAACATAAACTTCCTGAGTTACACGCCTGAACTTCCCTCTGTAGGAACCCGACCTTCGCGCCATCTTCTCAACCGTCTCTCCCCGCGCGATTTTTTTTGGTTAGTCATGTTCTATGTGATGTAAGTGTAATCCACAAACGGGTTTTAGCAACTAAATCCCCGTTTTAAATAGGAATCTCGCTCATTGGCGGATTTGCTCTCGGGTCATGAAGAAACATGTCTCTGTTGCAATTTTACTGCCTGAGTTGTTCGACCTGAACTTCTCCCAGTGCTAGGTTGAACTTCTGCCAACATTGCTCAAATGGGGCTTGTGATATACAGTTGGAAAGCTATGGACACCAGTATCATGACCCAAGTTGAATTTTTGGCAAAATGTAAGCGGTTTAAGAGCAGTTTTGAAAATCTTTTTTTCGTCATACAAAAAATGTGAATCATATTTTGGTCGCACTTCTAAACCGTTTATCGGAATGAGGCAAATAATATGGCGTTGGAAAGCTGCTGTCAATCCGCTCCTTCCACAAGTTGAAAGTTTTATCTAATTCCTTATGGTTAAAGAGTAATTTGGAAAATCGTAAAATTTCGCAAACCGAACAGCCGAGTTCGTATTTTTCATGTCACTTCTAAAAGGCTAATTCAAATGATGCAAATGATATGGCGTTCGAAAACTTATGAAAATGCGCTACTTTTTCATGTTTAAAGTTTTTTATAATTTTGAACAGTTTAAAAGTAATTTAGAAAATGGTCCAAGTTGCACCGAGTTCATATTTTCGAGCTAATTTTTTAACATTGCGTCCGAATGTACCAAAAGATATGGCGTTGGAAAGCTTGAGGAAATGCGAAACTTTTTGGTATATACTGTTTCTCCCAATTCCTTACTATTTTAAGTCAATTTTGAAAATGGCTAAAAACGTATTTTCATCATAATTTCCACAAACTTTATCGGAACGCGGCAAATAATATACCGTTAAAAAGCTAAGGAAAATGCGAAACTTTTTCATGTTGATGATTTTTTCTGATTCCTGGCCGTTTTCAAGTAATTTCGAAAATGGCGAGATCATTCGTTCTGTCTTTATCGCGAAACAGATTCTTCGAAAATGCACCGCGTGAAGAACCTGAACTTCTCGTCATGTCTACTTGAACTTCACTCTGTTTTTCACGTGTTTTTCCCGTAGCTCTCCATCCACTGCTCGTAGCTCTCCATCCACTCACCGGAATTGAGAAAGTGATATACCGATGGAAAGCTGATGTAAACACGCAACTTTCCCGTGTTGATCATTTTTTCATACTCGCGATGATTTTAAAAGTTTTTCATCTGAAATTTATTTAGCATAGTAGTTGAACTTCCTGTTGTTTTCATGTTGAACTTCTGTGACGTATTTTTGGTTTTGTAAATTTCACATCCATTCGTCAGTGTTACACAAATGATATTCATTTGTACAAACATCTCTAACAATAATTTTTTTAACTTTCTCCGACCGAGGACTTGAAATTACACAAATGATATTCCTGCCGTTTTGAAGTAAATTAGAAAATGGCCAGATCATGATTTCTGCGTTCATCGCGAACAGAAATGCACTGCGTGAAGTAGTTGAACTTCTGGGCATGTCTGCTTGAACTTCACTCTGTTTTTGACGCGTTGTTTTTTTCCCGTAACTCCCAAACTACTTACCGGAATTTAGCAAATGATATACTGATGGAAAGCTATTGAAAACTCGCAACTTTCCTGTGTTGATCAGTTTTCCATACTCGTGATGGTTCAAAAGAATTTTTTGAATACACAAAAATGTGTTTTAACCGTATACATAAAAACGTTTAAGCCATTCATCGGAATATCATATACAATATACCATTGGAAAGCTTATGAATAGGAGCATCTTTTTCATGTAGACGGACATTAAAAAAATTTGTTGTTTGAGAGCAATTTTAAAAATGGCAAAAATTTCGTTTTTGCATGTTTTTTACATGTAATTGAAGGTCGGACATCTCGTACTAGAGATCTTGAACTTCACTGGGAGGAGCACGTGAACTTCTTGCAACAAACCTTTTAAGCTTCTTGTTTTCTATTCTTATATTCTTACCTGAAATGCATTATGTGTAGTAGTTGAACTTCCCACTGTTTTCACCTTGAACTTATGTCACGTATTTTTTGTTCAACCTCTCTCACACGAATTTTGAACTTCCGAGGGCAGAGCACATGAACTTCTAGGAACTAAAAATTTAGACTCTGGTTTTTTTGTTCTTTTTTTGTATGAAACACACACCATGTAGTACGTAAACTTCTGGTTGTTAGCAATTTGATCTTCTCTCTGTTTCGCTTTAGTAACGTAAATTCTGAGTTTTTAACACCAAACCACTCCAATCTTTTTATTCTCATCTAAACGCATTCTGTGTAGTAGTCGAACTTCCCACTCTTTTCACTTTGAACTTTTGTCACGTATTTTTGTTCGCAATTTCTCACCCATTCACCGGAGTTACACAAATGATATACCTTTTTATAAACCTATTGAATAGACGCAATTTTATCTAATACAGTTAAGATTTTGTTTCGAACAACACAAAGATTTTTTAACCGGTTATTTTGAAATAGAGCATACGGTATACTCTTGCAAAGTTACTAAATAGGAGAAACTTTTTTCACATAGAGCATTTTATTTCAAATTGGTAATGGTTTAAGACAATTATTTTAATACATAAAAAATGACACATTTTGTGTTTTGAACATGTAAATACACGGTGAACCTCTCTCACAAGACTTTTTGAACTTTCTTCGATCAAGGACTTGTACTTGTTGCAACAAAAATTTGGACTTTGCCTTTTTATTGACTTTTTATCATATGAAACACACACCATGTAGTACATGAACTTCTGACTGTGATCACTTTGAACAGCTCTCTGCTTTTCTTGCCCTAACTCTCGAAACACCCATCAAAATTGAGCATGTAAATTCTAGGTTTTTATAATCTCTGAACTTCTCTGTTTTTTTAAATTTGAACTTCTTAGTTTTATTCTTTGAAAACAAAAAAAAATATGTAAATATTGTAAAATTATTTTTTTAAAATTCAGCTTCATACTTTAATTTTCCATAGAACCTAGAAAAATTTGAGATTTTTATACATCGAACTACTCTGTTTTTGAATTTGTAATTCTTGATGTTCTTTTTTAAAATCGAGTTGCTCCAAAAAAATCTTAAATGCCGAAAACGACGCTACCCTTTAGCGACGAAAAAAATGAATTTTTATAGACATCAAACCGCTCTATTTTTTTCAAATATTGAAGCTCTTTGTTTGAATCGCTCTACCTTTTTTATTTGAACTTCATTGTGTATTTTTTAGAAATGAGAAAATTGGAGTTTTTTAAAAAAACATCAAACTTCTTCGTTATCTGAAATTGAACTTATTGGTTTTACTCTTTAGTATCTAGAAAAATCCAATTTTTCAAATAAATATCAAATTTCTCCACCTTTTCCAATAGAACTTCTTGGTTTTATCCTCTAGTTACGTGAAAACCTGAGTTTTTTTATATACATTGAGCTACTCCGTTTTTCGAAATTGAACTTCTTGGTTCTAATCTTTAGCATTGGGGAAAATCTGAGTTTCTATAAATTTTAAACATCTTCATGTTTTTAATTTGAACTTCTTGGTTTATTATTTAGTAACGGAGGAAACCCTTGTGTTATAATAAACATCGAATCGCCCCGTTACTTAATTTTGAACTTCTAAGCTTTTTTAGAAACAAGGAACATCCTTTTCCTTGTAATTTTTTGAATGATTTCTTTTCAGTTTTAATCTGACCTTCTTTGTTTTTCTAGAGATAAAAATAATATTTTCAGTACAAAGAACAATCTTTTTTAATTTGAATTTTCTATATTTCACGTGAGCTTCTAAGGTTTTTATTTCCTGAACGACAACACATGAACTTCCTGAAATAAAGAATATTTACTTGAATACATTATGAAATACTCTTATTATTGTGTGTGTACTTTTATCATTTTTTTGTAAATTCTGATAGTATTTTTTTCCCTTATCTTAGGCAACAATTTGCTTTTTTCATAGTGAAGTACCCATGTTTTTTACCAAGTCAACTTTTGGTTTTCTTCCTTGTTTTAAATACTTGAACTACATCATTTTTCATAGTGAAGTACCGATGTTTTTTACCAAGTCAGCTGTAACATCCCAAATTTTCAATTTGGAATGTTATACATTAGATCATCATTGCATATCATATTTTATTTTGCATTTTGGTTGATCCTAGAAAATTCTACGCAACTCAAGGACCCACGAAGAGAGTTGGGGATTTCGTTATTTTCATATTTGAGTTTTCTCAAATTTTGAGAATAGGATCATTTGATTTTATTTATTTTATCATCAATTATTTCTATTACAAAAATATGAGAGAGGGAATAAAATGACTTTCCCAAAACAGAGAAATATTGAGGATTCAATAATAAAATTAAATAAGATTTTATTTCGGAGTTTTTCGGTGTTTTATTTGAATTTAGGAAAAATGTGCGTTTTTCAAAATTGCATTTAGGGCTCAAATAAATGTTCACTCTGTCGGGCTTGATTTTAGAAGCCCGGGAAAATTTATTTCGGGATTTTTGAAGTCCGTTTAGTATTTATTTTTATTTTTTTCATCTGAGTGTAACTATTTAAAAAAAAGGGGAACCGGCCTACGGGCCGTGTCCGACTAGGACTCCCGGCCCGTAGGGGCTTTATAAGCCGGCCCACCCCGGGGGGGAACCCTAGCCCAGCGCCCCGCCCCAGCCCCGCACCCGCCGCCGCCGCCGCCCCGCCGCGCCGCTCGTCGCCCGCCGCCGCCGCGCCGCCCGCCGGAGCCGCCGCCCCGCCGCACGCTCGCCGAGGTTCGCCGCCGCCTCGTAGTCCGTGCCGCCTGTTTTTTTTAGAAAACCGAACGGTTTTCCTTCGGTTTATTTTCGTTTTTTTTAGTTTTCGTTTTTTAGATCGGTTTTTTTTGGTTTAGGTTAAATAGCAAGCGTTCGCTCGTTTGTTCGTTTAAATGAACACGTTCATCGTTTAGATCTGGGTAACGAACGTTCGTTTGTTAATCCATTCGTCGTTTTCTTTTCTCGGATTAAATCCGCGATTTTTCTGCTCGCGATTCCTGATCCGATTTTCGTTTTAGTATAACTTTTCGCTCGTTTATCGGAATCAGGCGATTCAAGCGCCTAGAGTTTCGTCTCGAAACCCTCTATCCGTTTAACCAACTTAAACAAGATTTTGCTACTGTAAAACTTGCCCTAGATCCAGATTACTAGAACGAAGTCGTTTTCTTTCACCGTTTGACTTTCGTTGCTTCGTTCGATTTGATTCTTTTTGCCAACCGGAGTTCTTAAGTTGAACCTTCTGGTTAGATCTCTTATTTGAGTTTTATCTGTGCATTAGATGAGTGCTTATTGTATGCTTGTTTGTTTGTTTGCGATAGAGTACCCGGAGTGCGCCGCCTGTTACTTCGAATCGTTAGGTTTCCCGGATCATCAGCAAGGCAAGTAACACTTTGATCATACCTTTTCTACTACCCAGTTTTATTGCATTAGATCAATCCACACACATTGCATGATTAGGATCTAATTAAATTGTGGGATGGGAAGTAGATGAGGTAGTACCTATTACCTATTATTTTTAAACCTTTGGGAGTTACTTCTACGTTTGCTTATCATGTCATGCTATGCTAGTAGACGTGGATTGGGTGAGTGATATCCATGACAGATGTGAGATTGTTAATTGATGGTTTATCTAAGGTGGCAACTTAAACACACATCTGGGTGGATTGAGGCACCTGGGTATTCCAGGACTTGCCTGTTTTCTTTTGGACCGCCACCCGGGCTCAAAGGGGTCATAAGACTATTCATACTAGAAACTTCTGTGTGCAGCCACAAGCTATTATGGGCTCTAGCATAGTTGACTAAGTCGTGCGAACTCTTACAGTGGTAGACTAGCAGATGTAGGCGATGTAGGTGGTACGGTCTACCCGATCATAAGGAGCTAGCGCTTCTGAAAGACTATGTCTCGGTCATCCGTCTTCTCAAACACCATGTAGTGCGAGAAACCAAACGGAAGCGATCGAGTCTTGTGGGGAAAAGTGCGCAAACCTCTGCAGAGTGTAACAAACTAATCATGGTTAGCCGTGTCCCCGGTTATGGACATCTTGAGTATCTAGTACCTGGATTTTCATGTGAATCTCAACATGTTACTCTAAATTAATTTTGTTGGGTTATGTTTAATGATGATGCTTAATTGGGATTGAGAATGCTATCAACCATTCTCAATGTTTAACAACCACCATGATAGTAATTACATTTTATTCCTTTGAAGTAGGGAAAAATTGTCTTTACGCAAAAACTGTAATCGTAGAGCTTTCCACCAGCCAAATATGCATATAGTATAGCTGTTCATTCCATTACTCTCTATGTGTTACCTTGCCAGCATATTCCATGTGCTGGCCCGTTTCGGGCTGCAACGTTAATGTTGCAGACTTTTCAGACGACGATTAATGAGTTTTAGGTCGTGGTTCTATACTCAGTGATGCCGTTGGAGTTGATGGACTCACTTATCTTTCAAGCCTTCCGCTGTTATCGTTATTAGATGGCCTTAAGCCATATTTATTGTAATAAGTTCTCTTTTGAGACACTCGATGTAATAAGTGTGTGATTGCTACTCTACTATAAATCCTCCGAGTACTGTGTGGTGTCAGCATTACTGATCCAGGGATGACACCGGAGCACATAGATCAGACTGTTTGAGATCTGATCGCTACAAGAGATGGTATCAGAGCACACGCTAACTGTAGGACACAACCACTAAGCTACAGACCTAGATCACTCTCTTCTCTTCTGACTTCTCATCTTTTCTACTCTTTAGGATGGCGGATGCAAGGAACAAGTTCACACAACCGGATGGAGATACACCCTTTGGACGTCACTTGAAGGAAGTCACTAGATACCTGAACATAGGAGTACCAAGCTTCACGGGAACCTACAACGCCACTTTACCTGAAAAAGAGCGCTGGATGATTCAAGTTCAAGTTCCAGGAAGAACGTTCATGCCAGTCACTGAGCCCATAGAGTTTTCTTTTGATGCACCAACTTGGAGTCTAGGAAAGAGCATGGCAGCTCACATCGCCATGGGACGCATTGGAGAAGTCTACCGCAAGGATCTCAAGAATACTATCTACCAGATTTATGGGCGCCGAGATGAACACTGGGAGATGATCAGCACCAGGAAGGATAGATCAATTGCAGCTTTTATCCAGGAGCTAAACCAGCACATTCGCCGACAGGAGAACCAGATGTGCGCCGACATGATAGATCTGAAGAAGGCTAAGACTAGAATCAAGGAACTGGAGGAAGAACTCAAGGCTACATGTGAAGATTATGAAGAGGAAATTGAAGTATTGGTGGAGAAGAATGACGACCTGATCAAGAAGATTGGAATATTTATGGGAGGCCCGACACCCGTAGATGAAGACGAAGAACCCAAGGAGATTAGCCCGGAAGACTACATCATCATCGACGGCACCGACTCGGAAGCAGATAGTAGCGATGATGACTATGTTGATGAAGCAGGAGCAGATATTATGGAGTCAACGACCGTAGAATATTTCTAATAGACCACCTCATCAGTAGTAGTAGTCCACCATGTAAATATAGTAGCCCGAGCACTTTTGCGATAGTTAGATCGATTGTATGCCCTTGTTTGATTGATTGAAGTGAATTGTTTGCTTTTGCCTCATGTGCATATGGGTAGTGTTTTCTCTTTAGACCCTCTCTATTCTTATATATCATCTTTTCTAAACCCTCAGATGCCTCCGAGACGTGACCCCGGTTTTGCTTTCCCACCGGAGCTCACCCAGTTGATCCAGCAGCAGAACACATTGATGCAGTTGCTAGTCCAGAATCAGAATCAGGGGAACAACAACAACAACCCACCACCACCACCACCACCTGTTGACCACTTAGCCCGTTTTCTTAGGCTGAATCCGCCGGTGTTTTCCAGTAGCACCGAGCCGATAGTAGCAGATGATTGGCTCCGCAAGACAGCTAGGGAGTTGACCACAGCAGGATGCACAGATGCGGAGAAGGTGAAGTTTGCCGCACATCAGTTAGAAGGACCCGCAGCATCATGGTGGGAGAATTTCACAGCCACTTTCCCAGTAGACACTGTCACATGGGACCAGTTTCAGCAGGCTTTCCGTACTGCCCATGTTTCAGCAGGAGCTATGGCCATGAAGAAGCGTGAGTTTCGCAACTTGCGCCAAGGAGGAAGGACAGTTGGCCAGTATGTGGAGGAATTTAGTAAGTTAGCACGTTATGCCCCAGATGACGTCGCTACGGATGCAGCTAAGCAAGAGAAGTTTCTGGAAGGACTGAATGATGAGTTGAGCATGCAGTTGATGGTAGCCACCTTCAATAACTACCAGGAGTTGGTAGATCGTGCTCTTATGATTGAAGGGAAGCAGCAGCAAATTGAGAATCGCAAGAGGAAGTATGGACAAGGAAAGTACAATTCAGGAGCTCAGCAGAAGCCACGTTTTACCCCTAGACCGGGAGGACATTTTCAGCATACCCATGGAGGAGGTAGCTCGCACAATCACAATGGCACCAAGAATGGTAATGGCAATGGAGGAAGCAACGGCCAGAACCGCACCAACCCCTCAACCCCAGCCAAGAAGGACTTGAGCCAAGTCACTTGCTATAAGTGTTCGAAGACCGGACATTATGCCAATGAATGTCCTGAAGGCCAAAATGGCAATGGAAGTTCTGGGAAGAAGCCGAACCCTTTCAACAGGGGACAGGTGAACCACGTTAGCGTGGAGGAGGTTGAAGCTCAGCCCGATGCAGTAATAGGTAAGTTTTTGGTTAAGTCATTTACTGCACTCGTTCTTTTTGATACTGGTGCATCGCATTCATACATCTCAAGGGGATTTGTGGATAAGTATAACCTACCAACCCAAGCCCTTAGGTCACCCATGTTAGTAACCTCGCCCGGAGCAGAGTATGTGGCTAGTCTATGGTGTGATCGGTTACCATTAAGGATTGGTAACTATGTTTTTCCCTCAGACCTAATAGTATTGGAATCTCAAGGATTGGATGTGATATTAGGCATGGATTGGTTATCAAAGTATGAAGGGAATATTGAGTGTGCTAGTAAGTCAATTTTGCTTACCACACCAGAAGGGAGAAGGATCAAGTATGTATCCCGGCATGTGCCAAAGAGGACCCAAGTAAATTGCCTAACAGGAGTTGTGCAGGAGGAAGTACCAGTGGTAAGGGATTTCCCTGATGTATTTCCAGAAGAGTTGCCAGGCATGCCACCGGATAGAGATATTGAGTTCTTGATTGAGCTATTGCCCGGCACTGGGCCAATATCAAAGAGACCTTATAGGATGCCAGCAAAGGATTTGGTGGAAATTAAGAAGCAGATTAAGGAGTTACTGGATAAGGGATATATTCGCCCAAGTTCTTCACCTTGGGGATCGCCAGTACTTCTAGTGGAGAAGAAGGATGGATCGTTAAGGATGGTTGTTGATTATCGAGGATTGAACGAAGTAACGATCAAGAACAAGTACCCACTACCAATGATCAACGATCTGTTTGATCGATTGCAAGGAGCTAAGGTATTTTCCAAGATCGATCTGCGATCAGGATACCACCAGTTGAAGATTCGAGAACAGGATATTCCGAAGACAGCTTTTACCACCAGGTATGGGCTGTATGAGTATACCGTTATGTCATTTGGTCTGACTAATGCGCCTGCCTACTTTATGAACATGATGAACAAAGTGTTTATGGAGTTTTTGGAGAAGTTCGTCATAGTGTTCATTGATGATATCCTGGTTTATTCGAAGAATGAAGAGGAGCATAAGGAGCATTTGCGTTTGGTACTTGGAAAGCTCAGAGAACACCAATTATATGCCAAGTTCAGCAAATGTGAGTTTTGGTTGAAAGAAGTAGGATTCCTCGGACACGTTATATCCGGAGAAGGTATAGCAGTAGATCCCGCTAAAGTTGAAACCGTGACCAAGTGGGAAGCCCCAACAACAGTTGGAGAGATCCGGAGTTTTCTTGGACTCGCAGGATACTACCGGAGATTTATTGAGAATTTCTCAAAGATTGTGAAGCCTATGACTGAGTTGTTAAAGAAAGATACCAAGTTCATATGGACAGAGGAGTGTGAGGCTAGTTTTCAGGAGTTGAAGAAACGCTTGGTTACCTCACCAGTGTTGATTTTGCCAGACCAGACCAAAGATTATGAGGTGTACTGCGACGCTTCACGTCGAGGACTTGGAGCAGTGCTTATGCAGGAAGGGAGAGTTGTTTCATATGCCTCAAGACAACTGAAGCCCCATGAGTTGAATTATGCTACGCATGATTTGGAGTTAGCAGCCGTAGTGCATGCTTTGAAAACATGGAGACATTTCCTCATTGGAAACCATTGTGAGGTGTACACGGATCATAAGAGTTTGAAGTACATTTTCACACAGAAGGAGTTGAATCTCAGACAAAGGAGATGGTTGGAGCTTATCAAAGATTATGATATGAAATTACATTATCATCCCGGAAAGGCTAATGTAGTAGCTGACGCATTAAGCCGTAAGAGCCATGTCAATACGTTAATGACGGGAGAAATACCCAAGGAGTTAGCAGAAAATCTTCGTGAACTATGTTTGGAAATAGTTCCGAGAGGCTATGTAGCAGCATTGGAGATTCAGTCAACTTGATGGATAGAATCAGGGAAGCTCAGAAGACTGACAAAGAGGTTGCCGCTATAAAGGAGAAACTGAGCAAAGGAAAAGCTAAAGGATTTCGTGAGGATGAGCACGATACCCTATGGTTTGAAGACCGTGTTTATGTGCCCAATAACCCGGAGATCAGGAAGTTGATTTTGCAAGAGGCACACGACTCACCGTATTCGATTGGATTTGAAGGATATTTTCTGGTGGACCGGAATGAAGAAGGATATAGCGGAGTATGTAGCAGTTTGTGATGTATGCCAGAGAGTAAAGGCAGAGCATCAGAAGCCAGCAGGATTGTTACAACCATTGCCGATACCCGAATGGAAGTGGGATAAGCTAGGCATGGATTTTATCACGGGTTTGCCCAGGAACTCGTTCAGGCTATGACTCAATTTGGGTTGTAGTTGATCGATTGACGAAAGTAGCTCATTTCATCCCAGTAAAGACCACTTACACCAGTGCTAAGTTGGCAAAGATATACATGACCAGAATAGTATGTCTGCATGGAGTTCCAAGGAGTATCGTATCAGATAGAGGAATCCAGTTTACCTCAAAGTTCTGGAAGCAGTTGCATGAAACTTTGGGAACCAGGCTAGAATTCAGTACATCTTTTCATCCACAGACAGATGGACAGACCGAGAGAGTCAATCAGATTTTGGAGGATATGCTGAGAGCTTGTGCGCTAGATTATGGATCTAGTTGGGACGACAATCTGCCATATGCCGAGTTCTCTTACAACAACAGTTACCAAACCAGTTTGAAGATGGCCCCTTTCGAAGCCTTGTACGGAAGGAGGTGCAGGACACCGCTGTCGTGGGACGAAGTTGGAGACCGCCGATTGTTTGGACCTGACTTGATTAAAGAGTCTGAACAGAAGGTGAAATTGATTCGTGATAGGCTCAAGGTAGCCCAGTCCAGACAGAAAAGTTATGCAGATTCTAAACGCAAGGAGACAGTTTACGAAGTCGGAGATAGAGCTTATCTTCGAGTATCTCCACTTCGGGGAACAAAGCGTTTGGGAGTTAAGGGGAAGTTAGCACCATGATTTGTAGGACCATATCGAGTTTTGGAGTGTATGGGAGAAGTGGCCTACAAGTTGGAATTGCCTGAAGGATTGTCAGGAGTACATGATGTGTTCCACGTTTCTCAGTTGAGGAAGTGTCACGCGGAGATGGCTGACATACCATTGAGAGACACAGTGCCTTTGAAAACTATTCAGTTGGATAACGATTTGACCTACGAGGAGAAAACAGTTAAGATCCTCGAGTTTGCCAGCCGAGTTACCCGCAGCAAAGTTATCAAGTTTTGCAAAGTTCAGTGGAGCCACCACTTAGAGGATGAAGCCACCTGGAAACAGGAGGAAGATTTGCTCAAAGACCACCCTCACCTATTTTCTAGCCAACCCGAATCTCGAGGGCGAGATTCATCTTAAGGGGGTAGGTTTGTAACATCCCAAATTTTCAATTTGAAATGTTATACATTAGATCATCATTGCATATCATATTTTATTTTGCATTTTGGTTGATCCTAGAAAATTCTACGCAACTCAAGGACCCACGGAGAGAGTTGGGGATTTCGTTATTTTCATATTTGAGTTTTCTCAAATTTTGAGAATAGGATCATTTGATTTTATTTATTTTATCATCAATTATTTTTATTATAAAAATATGAGAGAGGGAATAAAATGACTTTCCTAAAATAAAGAAATATTGAGGATTTAATAATAAAATCAAATAAGATTTTATTTCGGAGTTTTTTGGTGTTTTATTTGAATTTAGAAAAAAAATGTGCGTTTTTCAAAATTGCATTTAGGGTCAAAATAAATGTTCACTTTGTCGGGCTTGATTTTAGAAGCCCGGGAAAATTTATTTCGGGATTTTTGGAGTTCGTTTAGTATTATTTTTTCTTTCGAGCGTAACTATTTAAAAAAAAAAAGGAAACTGACCTATGGGCCGTGTCTGACTAGGACTCCCGGCCCGTAGGGGCTTTATAAGTCGGCCCACCCCGGGGGGGAAACCCTAGCCCAGTGCCCCGCCCTAGCACCCCGCCCCAGCCCCGCACCCGCCGCCGCCGCCCCGCCGCGCCGCCCGCCAGAGCCGCCGCCCCGCCGCACGCCCGCCGAGGTTCGCCGCCGCCTCGTAGTCCGCGCCGCCTGTTTTTTTAGAAAACCGAACGGTTTTCCGTCGGTTTATTTTCTTTTTTTTAGTTTTCTGTTTTTTTAGATCGGTTTTTTCGGTTTAGATTAAATAGCAAGCGTTCGCTCGTTTGTTCATTTAAACGAACGCGTTCATCGTTTAGATCTGGATAACGAACGTTCGTTCGTTAATCCGTTCGTCGTTTTCTTTTCTCGGATTAAATCCGCGATTTTTCTGATCGCGATTCCTGATCCGATTTTCGTTTTAGTATAACTTTTCGCTCGTTTATCGGAATCAGGCGATTCAAGCGCCTAGAGTTTCGTCTCGAAACCCTCTATTCGTTTAACCAACTTAAACAAGATTTTGCTACTGTAAAACTTGCCCTAGATCCAGATTACTAGAACGAAGTTGTTTTCTTTCGTCGTTTGACTTTCGTTGCTTCGTTCGATTTGATTCTTTTTGCCAACCGGAGTTCTTAAGTTGAACCTTCTGGTTAGATCTCTTATTTGAGTTTTACCTGTGCATTAGATGAGTACTTATTGTATGCTTGTTTGTTTGTTTGCGATAGAGTACCCGGAGTGCGCCGCCTGTTACTTCGAATCGTTAGGTTTCCCGGATCATCAGCAAGGCAAGTAACACTTTGATCATACCTTTTCTACTACCCAGTTTTATTGCATTAGATCAATCCTCACACATTGCATGATTAGGATCTAATTAAATTGTGGGATGGGAAGTAGATGAGGTAGTACCTATTACCTGTTTATTATCAAACCTTTGGGAGTTACTTCTACGTTTGCTTATTATGCCATGCTATGCTAGTAGACGTGGATTGGGTGAGTGATATCCATGACAGATGTGAGATTGTTAATTAATGGTTTATCTAAGGTGGCAACTTAAACACACATCTGGGTGGATTGAGGCACCTGGGTATTCCAGGACTTGCCTGTTTTCTTTTGGACCGCCACCCAGGCTCAAAGGGATCATAAGACTATTCATACTAGAAACTTCCGTGTGCAGCCACAAGCTATTATGGGCTCTAGCATAGTTGACTAAGTCGTGCGAACTCTTACAGTGGTAGACTAGCAGATGTAGGGGATGTAGGTGGTACGGTCTACCCGATCGTAAGGTGCTAGCGCTTCTGAAAGACTATGTCTCGGTCATCCGTCTTCTCAAACACCATGTAGTGCGAGAAAACAAACGGAGGCGATCGAGTCTTGTGGGGAAAAGTGCGCAAACCTCTGCAGAGTGTAACAAACTAATCATGGTTAGCCGTGTCCCCGGTTATGGACATCTTGAGTATCTAGTACCTGGATTTTCATGTGAATCTCAACATGTTACTCTAAATTAATTTTGTTGGGTTATGTTTAATGATGATGCTTAATTGGGATTGAGAATGCTGTCAACCATTCTCAATGGTTAACAACCACCATGATAGTAATTAAATTTTATTCCTTTGAAGTAGAGAAAAATTGGCTTTACGCAAAAACTGTAACCATAGAGCTTTCCTCCAGCCAAATATGCATATAGTATAGCTGTTCATCCATTACTCTCTATGTGTTACCTTGCCAGCATATTCCATGTGCTGACCCGTTTCGGGCTGTAACGTTAATGTTGCAGACTTTTCAGACGACGATTAATGAGTTTTAGGTCGTGGTTCTATACTCAGTGATGTCGTTGGAGTTGATGGACTCACTTATCTTCCAAGTCTTCCGCTGTTATCGTTATTAGATAGCCTTAAGCCATATTTATTGTAATAAGTTCTCTTTTGAGACACTCGATGTAATAAATGCGTGATTGCTACTCTGCTATAAATTCTCCGAGTACTGTATGGTGTCAGCATTACTGATTCAGGGATGACACCGAAGCACAGAGATCAGACTGTTTGAGGTCTGGTCGCTACATCAGCTTTTGTTTTTTCCTTCCTTATTTTAAATACTTGAACCCCATCATTTTTATTTAGCGGACTTCTGTTCGTACTATAGTGAACAAATATCTCTCAAAACAAGCATGTTCTATGCTCTTTTTTTCAGAAAATCTAAGAATTATTTTTACCGCGTATAACTCTGATTTTCCCCACCACACGTTCCATCCCTATCCTGTTCCATCTTACATCATCTTCTCAGCCACGCACGCCACACTACACAATCCTTTTCTGCAACCCCATCTAGGACAATAATGCATAACATGGAGTACAAGCAGCATCCGGGATGAACCAGTGGCGCTTTTGTTTGCTTGCTACAACCGCGCCTAGAGTGGAAGACACCAGCAAGTGGGGCGAGGATGTGAGCAGCGGTAGTGTTGCACCCGCGCTGGAGGAGTTGCCCGGTGGCCGGCTGTGTACGGGGGTGATGATGGGCGGTGCAGCGGAGGGGCACGGCTGCGGCCTATAGTTTTCTCTAATAATGTTTATAAGCATATACCTGTAGTTGAACTTGGTGTACAACCGTAGTAGAACTTCACCGCGAACGACGCATAGCCGTCGTACGTGGCATATTGACTTCCTGAGTTCTGCTTTAGACACAAATAAAAATAGCTTATGTAGGCCGAACACGAAGACAAATCAGTTGGGCGTGGGCAGTTTCAAGGATTTGAGTGTGCTCGCACTGAAATACAAAACTACACAACTCATTTTTCATTGAGGCATTAACACGAACACTTTGAAGTGCATCATACAGTGCCATTGATCCTCGCCGGCGGCCGCTACACGACCACACCTTTTTTGGTCCCCAGAAGTGTTCAGGGAGAAAACTGTTGTAGCCTGAAAATGTCCAGACACACAAAAATGTTCAAAGACAAAAATGTTCAGAGAGAATTAACAGCCTTAGCCTGAACACATGCAGATGAAATTTCAGAGAAAAATACCATCGCCGTTCTCCTTCTCTATCAGCAGTAGTAGAAATGCACAAATTAAAATAACTATAAGTGAAAATCTAGTTGTTCCCGTAGCATCCATGGCCCGTCATGAAACTCCTGAGTAGTAGTTGGTAGTAGGAGGACATGTAACTCTAGCATTGAACTTGGAAGGTCATTCTTGGGCAAAGACTTGAGCGCCTCACAATTACTGATCTCCAGATTTTTGAGAGAAACCGGGAGGCTGTTGGGCAGCGCCTTGATGGCATAACAATAGGAAATCTCCAATTTTTCCAGAGATCTCAGGATATTGTTCGACAACGACTTGATGGCATAAGAGTAGATGATATGTAATCCCCAAACTTGGTGTATAGATGAAGTAAAACTTATTTTTAATCCACGGCTGTAGTGGAACTTGTCCTCGAGCAGGAAAGAGCGGTGCGACATCGAGCATAGCCGGAGCCAGCTCGTCTGCAGGTGGATGGCTTGGCCTGGGGTAGTGCGCTGCTACCGCATTGTGTGGCCGACGGTGGGATACACGGCGGCTGTTCCCGGAGGAATGCGTGGTGGTGGCAAGGAATCTGAATGCGAATAGAAGATGAACTTCTAACCTGCAGTTATTTACCATTTTGATTTTCCTCTCACAAATTGAACTTCTACCTTGTAGTTTTTTTGCACTGAATTAATCTCAGTTGTTGAACTTCCAAACTATAGTTGACTAAGCAATCCTAAGTCACGAACGCAAGGGAGAGAGCATGATCCTCTGCTCATGTTAATGATATACAGGAAGACCATCAGTAGAAAGCACCTCTTATCAATTTTTAACCAAAATTTGTAGCTTTCTTAGTAAGCAAACAAAGAAGAACGTCTTCAAATAAAAGATTTGCTCCAAGACGATGGGGAAGCACCACTTATCATCGCTTCAACCACGGACAACAACAAGTTCAAACCAGAAAAACATGGCTGAACTGCAGCAGCACCACCGAGAGAAAAAATGGGTAGGTGAGAATTCATCTGTATTCAGCTGCGGTTGTGAACCTCCAAGGGATGCGTACCTGAACGGCTAGAGGAGGCGCCGATTAACACCGTGGTGCGGCAGTGAAGCTGCACCTGTAGGAGGCTGCGCGGTGGGGGAGCCTCCGCCCAGCAGCATCACCGGGGAGATGGAGGAGTGGGGCAGCAGCCCATTGACGTGCGGGGATGGCTGGGTTGTTGTCCTGGCGAGGCGAGGTCCTGGCTAAAATGGATGAGAAGAGGGGCGGTGCTCGCTGGCGTGGTTGTGGCGGAGGAGAGATCCTGGCGGAGGTGGGGTGCGGCCGCAGTAGCTAGGTCGGGTCGGGGAGCAGAGGCGGGGGCTAGGGAGGTCGCGCAGCGGCGGGGATTCCGGGAGGCCGGGCAGTGGCGGGGAGTCCCGGCAGGTCGCGGGGCAGCGGGGTTGTCCGGGCGGTGATGGGATCAGGGGATCGGGGTGAAGGTGGTCTGGTGGAGCCGTGGAGGTCGGGTCGGGGTGGTTTTTTCCTTTTATTTTTTTCGCTGCCGATTCGGGGAGTTCGGGAACGTCTGACCGTCCTATATAGGGCACGTCGTGATGTTATTGTAATTCTGGGATTAAAATAATGCTATTATATATATCAATTAGGTTTCAAGTGCGTATTTGTTGGTGAAAATGTTGTTCCATGAAAATTATATTTTGTATTACTCATGTCGCCTATAAAGTATATCGCACAACCTTATAACTTCTTACTCCATTTTTAAATTTGTACTAGTCCTTTATACTGTATATTGCGCTACTCGTACTACTACCTCCCTCCTGGTTTATTGGTCCCCTTCGTAATTTGTGTTAAATTTTGACCATAATTTTAACTAACTAAATGATAATGCATGTCACAAAAATTATATCATTTGATTTGTATTTGAACATAGTTTCATATGGTATAATTTTTCATGTCATGCATTGATATTTTGTTAGTTAAACCTATGGTTAAAATGTGACACCAAATACAACTAGTAAGTCGTACAGTAGTAGTACTATTATACGTTGTCAAATTATTCATCATCTCATCACATTGAATTGCCGTGACAACACGCTGCGCGTGAGGTGACACAAGAGTCATGGCAGCATGTTCGAGTATTGGGGACTTCAGATTTGGAGTACCACTTATCTGTCGAAATCTTTCATTATTCACTTAAAATAGTCGATTGATCATACATTGAGTACCATATAATTAGAATTAATTGATGCAAGTCCAAGAAGGATTGGCCGGTGCTGCCAGCGGGCGTCAAGTTCTATCCCATCGATCAGGAGCTGATCGAGCACCTTGAGGCCAAAGTGAGTGCTGACAGCGCGAGATCTCACCCTCTCATCAATTTGTTCATCCCAACCATCGACGGCGAGCACGGCATATGCTACACCCATCCTAAGAAACTTTCAGGTGAGACACCGATCGGCCGTCTACTTGCACAAACATATTCCTTTGTTTATAGCTCTATTTTTCTTTTTAGACGCAGACCTAGTGAAGCAATTACAATTTGGCAGTTAATAAAAAGTGAAACAAGTGACTGCAACATGCCAAAGATGTTATGGAAATGCTAACTACGTACACTAAAATCTGTATTCGACAATACTGCAGGTTTCACACTGAGTGGCCTAAGCAAGCATTTCTTCTAGCGCAACTCCAGGGCGTTCAAAAGGGGCACGTGGACGCGTCGCAAGATACAGTTGGAGTGTGGCATGCACGCGATATGGCACAAGACCGGCAATACCTTGCTGGTGATGGTCAACGGACGACAGACGTGCAGCAAAATGGTTCTGGTGCTGCACACCAATAAAAACTTCGACCAGCAGAGGACCAACTGGGTGATGCAAGAGTACCACCTCGGGGACCTGGAGCAAGATAAGGAGCGGCAGCTGGTCCTCTGCAAGATTTTCTACCAGACAAACACTAGGGCCAGGACTAAAAAGATTATAAGTTAGTTTGGTATTGGTACTTGTACTACCTGGTCGTCTGCAAGTTGGTATTGTTGTTAACGATCTTTTGGTAGAACTTGGCATTTGCTTCCAACCATCATGTCGAGGGTCAACATGGATATAAAGTTGAATCATTTGTTTCGAAACGAATTTTCAGGCACCTAATTTTTATTTGATGGGTAGCATAAGCACCTGCCGTTTGAATTCCCAGTTCTCTAAAAAATTACATCTTCGAAGTACGCAGGGGATCCATCTGGTTTGACAGGCTGATAGTTGGACGCAACACGTCAGAACCGTGTTGTGGCATGCCAAGCTCAGTTGCAAAATGTTAAAAGAGAGGAGCGATGGATTTGGGCCTTCCAGAATAGTTAAGTATCGCGACCTCGGTCGTGAAACGCCTCCCATGAACTAAAAATGCCTAGTCCGTTATTATTAGTTGAAATATGTAAAATATTCCATAATGAAAATAAATATGTAAAATGCAGTGAATTTAGTCTGTGTTCACTAAAAACCATCCGATTTGCATGAACTTCGTCTGTGGAACCACAAGTCAGTTGTCCATACAGAGCCTAACTATACGAAACCAGCAGGTCCATGGCCGTACGCAAGCAAGTGCATGCACTTATTATCACGATGGAATAATAATGCTGACGTATGAGACGGTGAAACCCATGAAGTCTTCAACGTAGTTAATAAACGAGAGAATTCTGCAAATACAGACTGATAACTGGGATCCAGCAGGTATATTGTTTTTTCAGGTCGACCAAGTTTCAACTGGGACGGTGGAACTGTGTATATGAACTAATAATATGAAAAGGGAAGTTTATGTATTTTCAATATAATAATACATAAAGTTACCTTTTCATATTTACATCCTTATTTTTTGGTTATTGTTTTCCCTCCCAGCGCTGATTTTTTTACCACTGGTTTTCCCTTAAACCAACTCAATTATACCACGTCTTATTAGCTTACAAAAGCAAAACGATATTTTTTTGGCAAATCAATAAGTTCTTAAAAATAATTGTTTATCATTTCTAGATTAAAACAGTTTGGACTACGCCAAAATATGCAAAATAAGGTTGAACTTTTTGACCATGGTCCTGGGTAGAAAATGGGTTGTAATAAATTCCTTAAGAATTAGTAAATGGGCTGCAAATTATTTTAAAAAATAGCAAACAAGCTCTATGTTGTCTGCTACAGATTTGGAGGCTGACTTGTGGGCCTACTAAGTTCATGCATACACAAGATTTCTCAAAAAAAGAAACTTAGTCAACAATCGACTCTACCAGCGTCAGACCGCTAGATGTCAATCAAACGGCAATCGTACTTCTTCAGTCTCTGATCTTCCTGCTCTAGCCTCCCAAACCAGCGCCGCCTGGTCCCGCCTCCCATGGCCGGCTATGCTGTCGGGCAGGCCTCACGGCCCCACCATACTCGCATCCTTGGCCGGGCTATCCCTCTACTCGCCCACACCTCCTGTTATTCTCCGGCAACGGCAACCTCACATTATGGCTGAACAAGTAAACGCACGTACCCACTCCGTGTGGGAAACAACTGTCGACTCTTCCTCAGCTCCAGGTCGTTCCCTTACTTGGCCACGCCATCGTCCACCACCTTGGTGCTCTCGGCACGGCGTGGTCAACGAACGACATCCATCGGAAGAGGACTGTATGTGGAGAGGCTGATAGTTGGGTCCACGGACACATGCAAGGAAGTGCCTCCTTTTTTGGGTGTAGGAAGTGCCTCCTTATTACGCACAAAATAATGATTCCTCCTTTTGACAGTTGGGACCCACCGGAAGGGCCTCTGTATTTTGCAAAAAAACATCCCCCCGCTGACAGCTCGGATCCACCAGCTATTATGCACAAAAATAATGAATAGCCCCGCTGCTAGGTCGGTCCCACCATATTTGGAGGCTGACTTGTGGGCCTACTAAGTTGATGCGGACGCAAGGCTTTGTCAACTTAGTCAATATAAATGATTCTAGCTGTGGTGACTGTCGATGTCCATCCAACGGTCATCGTGCTTCTTCAACCTCTGGTCTTTTGCTCCTGCCGCTCAAACCAGCACTGGTCATGCCGCCTGCTCTTGCCTCCCGTGGCCGGTTGTGCTGCCACACAGGCCTCACCACCCCACCCTACTCCCACCGTTGGCCAGTCCTTCCCTCTACTCACCCACACCCCTATTATTCTCCGGAGATGGCAGCCTCAAAACCACATCCGAAGCAGTCAACCCCCATACTCCCCTCCGCGTGGGCATCCACTGCCACGTATTCCCCGGCTCCGGGTCGTTCCCTTCCTAGGTCACGCCGTCGTCCACCACCTTGGTGCTCTTGGGCGGTACGTCGTCGCCAACACGATCAACGAACGACAACCATCATAAGAGGACTGTAAGTGGAGAGGCTGACAGCTGGGTCCATGGCCGCACGCAAGGAAGTGCCTCCTTATTACACGCAAAATAATGATTCCTCCACCTGACACCTCAGACCTACCGGAAGGGCCTCTGTATTTCGCGAAAAAACGTTCCCGCCTGATACCTGGGACCCACCGGCTTTATCTTCGCACGGAAGGAACTGCCTTCTTGCACCCTGATAGCTGGGACCCACCAGGTTGAAGCGAAGGTAGCGTTATCTGTCCGGCCGCGAATGTGTACGTACATAGCGGTCGATTAGTCTCTCTGCAGCAACGTACCTTGGCTGAGTAAGGAGTGGCACGTGTTGAAATAGAGGCGCCAGCGTAGCATGTCATGCAGTCCCGTCTATATCGTGTACACGTACGTACGACCATGATGCAAGATAGTAAATACGGCTACGTACGTACATACGGGCGGGGTCTCTAACACGTACTTTGACTAATCCTGTTCATTGGCAGCCAACTGGCTGGGTCGAAAAGGAGTAAATAGCGTCGCGTGTTCACCGAGAGCCAACCAGCTTGGACAGAACAGACGAAACGAGGTCTGGTGTGCCGTAGAACGAAGGAAATTGCCTTCTGTTCGACCGCGTACGATCGATACGTGGTCCTGTTCATCGGAAAGGGTCTGGCGTACCGCAAAACGGAGTAAACAGACTTCTGTTCGACCGCGTATGGTTGAAACGGAGTCCTGTTCATCCGGAAGGTTGTGGCGTACCGCAAGACGGGACTCCATGGGCTATTGTTCATCCACGTCGACTTCCTCTAGCCTCCACCTACTACTGTTCATCCACCGTCAACTTCCTCCAGCCCCCACCAGCTACTGTTCATCCATGGGGGTCCTGTTCATCCAGCCTCCACCGGCTACTGTTCATCCAGCCCTCCACGAGGCCCTGTTCATCCAACCTCCACCGGCTACTATTCATCCAGCCCTCCATGGGCTCCTGTTCACCCAGTCCTCCACCAACTCTTGTTCAACCAGCCCTCCATGGGGTCCTGTTCAACCAGCCCTCCACGGGGTCCTATTCAACCAGCTCTCCACGTACGGGGTCACTCCACCGGCTATTGTTCATCCACCCCACCTCCTCGATCAGGGTCCTGTTCATCCAGCGGCAACGACCTCTACTACCATGGGATCTCGTTCATCCAACCCCCACCGGGAACTGTTCATCAAGAGGGAGCTTCGATCGGCTTCAGTTAGCAGCAGTAGCGAAGGAATCACTCGGGTTCAGTTAACAGGAAGGGATTGATCGGGGTTCAGTAACGTAGCTAGTGCAATCACTTGGGTTCAGTTAGAGCACAACTCCTCGCACACACGCGCGCACGTGTACGTGAAACATGCAAACCTCCATGCATCGCTCGGCCCCGATGACCCACCGTAATCGGGAACTCCCCGAAAATTTTCTCGACCTCGCTTCTACCACAATTTTTTCCGTCATGGATGGCCCAAAGAATGTCATGCAGCTGCGTCTCCGGCCCGCCCAGGACGAGAAGCCCATTTTCTGTCATGATTTTTTGTCATAGAAGTAGGAGCCCACCACATCTATGATGATACCAGGTTATGTCACAATTATCGTCATAGAAGTGTCATAAGCATGACAGAAAAAATTGTTCGGCCCAAAATGTCACGGATGTGTCTTTTTTTTGTAGTGTTCGCGCTCACCAGTCTTGGACCAGTTGCGAGGAGTACAGCACATTCTGCCATATAGAATTTCAAAATGGGCCTTGTCTGAACTTGCTTGGAAGTTGTTGTTGTAGGAGAACTCGGTGAACGGAAGGCAATCTTCCCACTTCATGCCGAAAGAGATGACTCATGCCCTAAGCATGTCTTCGAGGATTTGATTGACCCTTTCAACTTGGCCACTTGTTTGAGGGTGAAAAGTTGTGCTGAAATGGATCTTTGTACCCATTGCTTTATGGAAAGAGCCCCAAAACTTGGAAGTAAAGATGCTTCCACGGTCGGAGGAGATCAATTGAGGAATCCCATGCAATGATACTATCTTGGAAGTGTATAGCTCGGCCAACTGAGCTGTAGTGACAGAATCTTTGACCAGAAGGAAGTGAGCCACTTTTGTGAATTTGCCCATGACAACGAAGATAGCATCGTTACCTCTCTTGGACTTGGGGAAGCCAGTGACTGTTGGAAATATGCCCTAGCTGCACTAATAAATAGGTTATTATCATATTTCCTATTCATGATAAATGTTTATTATTCATACTAGAATTGTATTGACTGGAAACTTAAATACATGTGTGAATGCATAAACTACACTGTGTCCCTAGTAAGCCTCTACTAGACTAGCTCGTTGATTAAAGATGGTTAAGGTTTCCTAACCATAGACATGAGTTGTCATTTGATAATGGGATCACATCATTAGGAGAATGATGTGATGCACAGACCCAACCGCAAGCTTAGCATTAGATCGTTTAGTTATTTGCTATAGCTTTCTTCATGTCAAGTATCAGTTCCTTAGATCATGAGATCATGCCACTCCCGGATACCGGAGGAATGCCTTGTGTGATATCAAAATGTCACCTCATAACTAGGTGACCATAAAGGTGCTCTACAGGTATCTCTGAAGGTGTCTATTGGGTTGCATGGATCGAGACTGGGATTTTTAACTCCATGTGGCGGAGAGATATCTCTGGGCCCTCTCGGTAATAAAACATCATAAGAATCTTCATGTGACTAATGAGTTAGTCATAGGATCTTGTATTACGGAATGAGTAAATAGACTTGCTGGTAATGAGATTGAACTAGGTATGGAGATACCGACGATCGAATCTCAGGCAAGTAACATATCACCGGACAAACGGAATTGCATATGAGATTAACTAGATCCTCGACATCGTGGTTCAACTGATAAAGATCTTCGTTGAATATGTAGAAACCAATATGGGTATCTAGATCCCACTATTGGCTATTGAACAGAGAGGAGTCTCGGTCATCTCTGCATGTTCCGAACCCGTAGGGTCACACGCTTAACATTTGATGGTGCTAGCGTAGTAATGGGATATTAATAGCGGAAAGTCTGAAGGTTGTTAAAAGACACATATGGGATCCGAGATATCATGTGGAGCTCCGGAATGGTGTGAAGTTAAAGATGTATATATGGTAAGTCATATTTTGGGTTCCAGAGAAAGTTCGGTTTTTTGGTATTGTACCGGGAAGGTTCAAGAAGGTTCTGGGGGTTCCACCGTGGGGCCCGATGACCCGTGAAGGGCCCACATGGACCGAAGGGTGGGGCTATATCCCACATGGGTTGGCCGCACCATTCCCCAAGGCACATGTTGTTTAAATCCAGAGATAAGGTCTTATCTCTAAATTTAAAGGGTTGAATCTAGAGATAAGATGTTATCTCCAAGTTTAAAGGGATTTCTCCCGTGTGGCCGACCCTAGGAGGGTTTTGGATGCCCTCCCTGGTGCCCTAGCCTATATATAGAGGGGGAGGCGCATGGGGGCCGCCACCCCTTCACCCTTGCCCATTGCCTCTCCCAACTCCTACCACATTCTTTCTGTATGTGATAGTCTCCGTCACATCTATAATTTTTGATTGTTTTATGCCAATATTCTACAACTTTCTTATACGTTTGGCAACTTTTTATATAATTTTTGGGACATATTGAGCCAGTGCCCAGTGTCAGTTCCTGTTTGTTGCATGTTTTTTTTGTTTTGCAGAAAATCCATATCAAACGAAGTCCAAACGTGATAAAAACTTACAGAGAGTTTTTTTGGAATATATGTGATTTTTGGGAATGGGAATCAACGCGAGACGATGCCCGAGGCGGCGGCAAGGCAGGGGCATGCCCTGGGCCCTTGTGGCCACCCCGTAAGGCAGTTGGTGCCCTTCTTCTGGCGCAAGAAAACTAATATCTAAAAATAAATCGTGGTAAAATTTCAGCCCAATCGGAGTTACGGATCATCGGGAATTGAGGAAATGGTGAAAGGCCAGAATCTGAGAGCGCAGAAATAGAGAAAGAGATCCAATCTTGGAGGGGATCTCGCCCCTCCATCGCCATGGAGGCCATGGACCAGAGGGGAAACCCTTCTCCCATCAAGGGGGAGGTCGAGGAAGAAGAAGGAGGGGGGATCTCTCCCTCCCTCTCTCTCTCGGTGGTGCCAGAATGCTGCCGGGGCGATCATCGTGACGGTGATCTACACCAACAACTTTGCCGCTGTCATCACCAACTGTCTTCTCCTCTATGCAGTGTTGAACACCTCTTCTCCCTGCTATAATCTCTACTTAAACATGGTGCTCAACGCTATTTTTTATTTCCCAATGATGTATGGCTATCCTATGTTGTTTGAGTAGATCCGTTTTGTCCTATGGGTTGTTTGATGATCGTAATTGGTTTGAGTTACATGCTTTATTATTGGTGTTGTCCTATGGTGCTTTCTATGTTGTGCAAGCGTGAGGGATCCCACTGTAGGTTGTTGCAATATGTTCATGGTTTTCTTATTGTCTGTGTTGCGGGGGTGATAGCAGCCTAAACACGGATAAGTGGGTTATGGCATATGGGCATAAAGAGGACTTGGTACTTTAATTCTATGGTTGGGTTGTACCTTAATGATATTTAGTAGTTATGGATGTTTGCTAGAGTTCCAATCATAAGTGCATATGATCCAAGTAGAGAAAGTATGTTAGCTTATGCCTCTCCCTCATATAAAATTGCAATAATGATTACCAGTCTAGTTATCGATTGCCTAGGGACAAATAACTTTCTTGTGACAAAATTCTCTCTACTAAAACTAACTTAGTTGTTTCTTTATCTCTACAGCCCCTAGTTTTTATTTACGTGCTCTTTATTATCTTGCAAACCTATCCTACAACACCTAAAAAGTACTTCTAGTTTCATACTTGTTCTTGGTAAAGTGAGCGTTATGCGTGCATAGAGTTGTATCAGTGGTCGATAGAACTTGAGGGAATATTTGTTCTACCTTTAGCTCCTCATTGGGTTCGACACTCTTACTTATCGAAAGAGGCTACAACTAATCCCCCATTCTTGCGGGTTATCAAGACCTTTTTCTGGCGCCGTTGTCGGGGAGCAATAGCGTGGGATGAATATTCTCGTGTGTGCTTGTTTGCTTTATCACTAAGTAGATTTTATATGTTGTTCTAAGTTTTTCTCTATCATTAGTTATGGATATGGAACACGAAATACCAAAAACAATTAGGTGCACTTGCTTCTCATGGAGATGGGGAACCTCCAAAAACCCTCGACGCTCATTATGTGGAAGATATTATGCACTGCTTTAATAATCCTGAGAAAACCCCATTCAACAAGATAATGGGAGACACGTTGGATCAACGTGAATACTTTAGGGATTATCGCTTGACTCAAAAATGGAAACTCTTATGGGATCAAATTTATAAGTTGCATTGGTATGCTTGGAATTTATGCCAGAGATATGATTACACTTGTTGCTCTAGGATGAAGGCTCAACACCTTCCCTTTTCTTGTAGATTTAATGATAATAAAACCTTGGCTTCTTATGCCAATGGTTTATATGATTACTATGATGTGGAACAAATAGAAGAATTCATTGCTTTTAAGGGTGCTTATGAAATTGAATCTTTGTTTGAAAAGTGTGAAAATCATGATGATGCTGTTTACAGACCTGAAATATGCTATACTTAAATATTGCTATGAGAATTATGAATATAATTATGATATTGTTGCGTTTATTGAGAAAGTCTTCGCTGTCCAAGAAGAGACTAATATTTTGCAGGAATGTATGGAAGAAGAAATTGATGGCACTGTGAGCTCATTAGATGAAAAAGATAACGAGGAGAGCGAAGAAAAAAAGGAGGAAGAGTGGATTTATGACGCCCTGAGTCCATTGCGCCAGGTGTCTTCTAGTCATTCCTTGTTGTTACCATGCCATTTTCTTGCGTGTTGCATTTTGCCATGTCATCATGTGCATTGCATCCTCATGTTTTCGAAACTTGCATCCAGTCGTTTTCTCCGTTGTCTGTTTCGGAATCCGACACTCTCACATGCACCTGTTGCACCTCTTAGATCTTGTTTCGTGAGCGGGAGAAAAATGTTCTCGGAATGGGCCAAGATTTGTCAAGTGGCCTTAGTATATCACCGGTACACCGCCTGTCAAATTTTGTTCCATTTGGAGGTTGTTTGATGCCCCAATGGTTAACCGTGTTAACCAAAAAAACCCTTCTCTTTGCAGCCCAGCACCCCTCTACAATAGCCCACTAGCCCATCTAAACCCCCTCCATGCTCTCCGTCGTCGGATCACGATCGTGTGAGCAAAAACCGCACCTCATTTGGACTCTCCTAGCTCCCTCTACCTATTTAAACACACCTCCCCCCCGAAATTCGCGGATAAACCCTAGCCTTCCTCTTCCTCGCGCCGCCAGACATGTCCACCCTCGCCGGATATGTCCAGCAGCCACGTCGCTCGGGCCAATCAGGGCATGCCACATCGCCCAACCGCCGTTCCCCTCCACTCCCGTCGCGCCACGCGTCCACCCCGGACTCCCCACTCCGCGCGGCCCGCCTCAGCCCGTAGCTGGCCCGCGGGGCCCATCCGGCCGCTGCCGCCTCCAGCACAGGCCCGGTCCCCGCCGCCGCTTTGTCGCCGGCCGCCACCGCCACCATCGTTGGTGATGCCCGTCGCCGCGACCCGCACCTCCACGCCGTGCCACGCTGCTCCGCCACCGCCTCGCTGCGTCGCCGCACCACCATGCGTTGCCCACGCCTCCACACCACACCGCCGCCACCTCGTCGATGTCGCCGCCACCTCGCCGGAGTCGTCGCCGGAAGCCCGCCGGCCGGATCCAACCCCGCTTGGACGAGATCCACCAAGTCCCTCATCCAAACACCGCCCCGCGCCGTACGTCTCCGTCCCGGAATCGCCCCGTCCACTTTTCCCCGGGGTTGAGATTTTCTCTAAGTCCCTAAACATCCATGTCATGTGTGCATGTTTGACCGGCCATAAGTTTGTGCTCGTTGCTCCGTTTTGCATGTATGATATATCAAAATGTTCATCTCTGAGTGCTCTACATGCTATTGTCATTTGCATGCATGTTACTGTTAATCTTGATGTCCTAATCATTGTTGCTAGAGTGCTATATGATGTTAACTGCTGGAAATTGTCATAACTTGCTGATTTGTCTTTTTCCTAGCATTTTGTCTGTTTGTCTTTTGTGCATCATGGCTACATGTTTTAGGAGCATCTTAATTCCATCTTTACAACGGTGCAATCCATGTATTTTTATGTGTCTTGTGGTGACTAGCACAAGCTTGCAAATGTGCTACTTGATGTTGCTGATTTCTAAGACATAGTGATTTTGCCAAGTTTGTAATTGTTACGTGATGTTGCCTTCTTAGTTCGATGCTACCATCAATTTCATGCATAATCTGGAGATGCCCAGTTGACATGTTTTGATGTCCATGCTATGCTTTATCACGCCATGCCTTTTGGTGCCTCATATATGTCCTGTAGCATAAGTTTTCATTGCCATGAACATGCCTAAATGATGTTCCAGTTTTCTTTTAACTTCATGATGCCATGTTGTGAGCTTGTTATTGAATAATCTATGCATCTTTTGGAGTTGCTTCCATTACATGATTTGAAATATTATATGAGTAGTTTGCCCACATTCCAAGCTTGTTAATTTTGGACTTCATATGACCTCTGTTCCAAGCTTGCAAACATGCTATGTTGTTGTTGTTGTTTTACACTTGTTGAAACTGTTACAACATTCAAACTTGTCTTGATGGTTCCCACTAGTCTATGAGCAATATGAATATGATGCCTTGATGTTATTTTCTCCTTATTATGTGTACTTTGTTGCCATGCCTTGGTTGCCATATACCTTGCTGTAGCTTGTCTCTTTCTTGTTCTCAAGTTGACATCCTACTAAATCTGACAACCTATTAACATCATCTTCCTTCTTTGCAAGCATCATAGTAATTACTCCATGCTTCATATGAACTTGTGCCCATGGACTAAGTTGAAGTATATCACGCCTACTACATGCCCATGTATTTTTCATATTTATTAAATTTTCTATGCTTCCTATAATGTGCCTCCAAAGTCAGTATCATAATGTTATTGTTTTGCATTCCCAAATTTCCTCTAAGTCTGAGAATTAGCTTATATTTTGTTGCATCTTGTCTTGCTGTTTGTCATTGATCTATGGGTCATATGGAGATGCTTATTAATCATGTTTTGCCATGTTCAACATGTACTTAATGCCATGCTTTTTTGCCATGATCTTGCACTATATCATCATTGTTTCATGCCTCCAACATGTCAATATGTTATTTCTGCTCACATGTGTGCCCTATATTTCACTAAGTCATAATCTGTGTTATTAAGTTGCTTTTTACATTGATCGTATTGGTTTAATCTCGATGCCTACGAACCTGAACCTTAATGGTATTTTAAGCATGTTGTCTGTACTTTGAGTGCATATCAAGATTATGCCCATATGTTTTCTGTAGCTTGTTGTTTCCTTGATTGCAAAGTGCTTAGTTGCTGTTTGGGGTAGATTGTGTTTAAAACTTGTATGGAGAGTATGTGTTGAACCGTTGCTCCGTTTTGAGCATGCTCTATATGAAACTTGCTTAGTTTTGCATGTAGTTTCATCATACCATGTTGCATCCATGTTTTGGAGTGTTTTTAATGTTGTTTTCCTTGCATTTGCTTCAATGCCATGTTTAACTTGTTTTGCTCATATCTTCTAGGCCGTAGCTCTTAATTAAATGAACTTTATATGTAACTTGACTAGAAAACCGTGTAGATCATCTTGGTGCACTTTAACTTGATGTTTAACAACTTCAACATTATGTGTTATTCAGATCTGAACCAATTTCAATATTTGCATATGAGGACTTACCGGAATTGTCATATGTTGTTTTCGGCCTCATTTAAACTTGCTTTGATGTGTTGTTCTTGTATGCATCATCTCTTACCATGAGTAGCATCATGTAGCCTTGTCATGCATCATACTTGGTTGAGCATCATGTCATGTTTATGTGCTTGTGTGTTTACCATTTTGTTTGCTTCTTTCCGGTTGTGCTCCTTCTCGATAGTTCATGTTTCGTTGCGATTGTGAGGATTTGTTCGACTACGTGGCTTTGTATTCTTCATGGACTCATTCTTTTTCCTAGCGGGATTTCAAGCAAGATGATCGTCACCTTGGATCTCACTACTATCTTTTCTATGCTAGTTGTCTCTATGTAACACCCACGATGCGACTATATCTCCCACGTGTTGGAGCACGACTTAGAGGCATAACCGCATAGTAGGCATGTCGCAAGAGGGGTAATCTTTACACATCCCATGTACTAAATAAGAAAGGGATAAAGAGTTGGCTTACAATCGCCACTTCACACAATACATAAATATAGCATCCATCATCCAGAATACAATCAAGGTCCAATTACGGAACCAACATAAATAAAGACAACCCCAAATGCTAGATCCCCGATCGCCCCAACTGGGCTCCACTACTGATCAACGGGAAAACGAAACAACACCACATACAAAGCTCCCACTTGAGCTCGGTTGCGTCATCTGCACTGGTATCATCGGCACCTGCAAGTGTTTGGAAGTATCTATGAGCCACGAGGACTCAGCAATCTCACACCCGCGAGATCAAGACTATTTAAGCTTATGGGTAGGAAAAGGTAGTGAGATGGAGCTGCAGCAAGCACTTGCATATATGGTGGCTAACTTATGCAAATGAGAGCGATAAGAGAAGCAAAGCACGGTCGAGAAGCTATAAAGATCAAGAAGTGATCCTGAAAGTACTTATGTTCAAGCATAACACAAAACTGTGTTCTCTTCCCGGACTTCGCCGAAAAGAGACCATCATGGCTACACACGCGGTTGATTCATTTTAATTAAGTTAAGTTTAAAGTTTTCTACAACCGGACATTAACAAATTCCCATCTGCCCATAACCGCGGGCACGGCTTTCGAAAGTTCAAAACCCTACAGGGGTGTCCCAACTTAGCCCATCACAAGCTCTCACGGTCAACGAAGGATATTCCTTCTCCCATGAAGACCCGATCAGACTCGGAATCCCGGTTACAAGACATTTTGACAATGGTAAAACAAGACCAGCAAGACCGTCCGATGCGCCGACATCCTAATAGGAGCTGCACATATCTCGTTCTCAAGGCAACACCGGATGAACACTATGTACAGCTAAAACTAGCCGTCAAGTTTCCCCAAGGTGGCACCACAAGTGGCTCTGGTTCGGACCAACACTTAGACAAGCACTGGCTCGGGGGGCTTAAAATAAAGATGACATTGAGTGTGCAGAACCCAAGGGAAGGTGATAGGTTGCTAGGCAAATGTAAAACCAAGGTTGGGCCTTGCTGGAGGAGTTTTATTCAAAGCGAACTGTCAAGGGGTTCCCATAACACCCAACCGTGTAAGGAACACAAAATCAAGGAACATAACACCGGTATGACAGAAACTAGGGCGGCAAGAGTGGAATAAAACACCAGGCATGAGGTTGAGCCTTCCACCCTTTACCAAGTATATAGATGCATTAATTAAATAAGAGATATTGTGATATCCCAAGAATAACCATGTTCCAACATGGAACAAACTTCATCTTCACCTGCAACTAGCGACGCCACAAGAAGGGCTGAGCAAAGCGGTAACATAGCCAAACAACGGTTTGCTAGGAAAAGGTGGGTTAGAGGCTTTACATGGCAATATGGGAGGCATGATATAGCAAGTGGTAGGTATCGCGGCATAGCAATAGAGCGAACAATTAGCAAGGAAAGATAGAAGTGATTTCGAGGGTATGGTCATCGTGCCTGAGATCCCGCAAGGAAGAAGAACGGGTCCAAGAAGAAGGCAAACGGGCGTAGTCGAACGGATCCTCACAACTCCGGAATGAAACCGAAGCTAACGCGAGAAGCAACCCAGAAAGAAGCAAGCAACATAGTAAAACAACCATCACATAAGCATGGCATGAAGCACAACCAAGTATGATGCATGTCCGGTTTAATGAGGCATGGCATGGCAAAGGGCACAAGCAAAACTACAAGTTAAGTGAAGCTCAATATGCAACGAGTTGCATATTGCCGGAACACCACATCAATTATTTAGCGCTCTCTCGTTTATGTACTCAACAAAATTAAATGTTGGTTAACATGGCAAGAGGTGAAACATGAGTAAAATACACAGTTAGGCATTTTAAATGAGGCTGGAAACATCAAACAACAATTCCGGTAAATCCTCATGTGCATTAGCAATTTAATGCAACAATAATTATAACCATTTTTAAAAGTTGTTATCATGATGGGGATGACATATGCAAGTTTATGCAAGTTTTATGAAAATATTGATAAGAGCATTATGAAGCATTTGTCATCGTGGCGGAAACGAAAGGGGTGCCACGGCGACGACAACGAAAAAGGTGCCACAGCAACATATCGGTTCCGGTAACTCGATTAAGATGCTGGTGTAAAAGGAAGTGTGAAGGGAGTGTGTCATGCAATATGATGGGGTGATCCCGGTAACCGGGTTCCCATGAGATGATGGAATGGAAGCGAGAGACACTATGGACACGGTGCAGACAAAGGGTGCATCTCATACACCACACATGCATTCGTTCACGGGCGTCGTCTCGGCGTTATACCTTTGAAGCGTGCGGTTTTGCGGCGATTCGAGTTCGTAGTGGAAGTAGTGGTACTCGCGGATCGTAGTGGATGTAAAGGTTCACGAGTCGAAGAGGAAGTAGTCGTTCATGTTCGAGGAGCGGTAGTGGTACATTGTAACGCCCTCGATGCGGCTATATCTCCCACGTGTCGAAGCACGACTTAGAGGCATAACCGCATTGAAAGCTATGTCGCAAGTGAGGTAATCTTCACACAACCCATGTAATACATAAGGGAAAGAGATACATAGTTGGCTTACAATCGCCACTTCAGACAATTACATGAATAAAGCATTACATCAATCAGATACAATCAAGGTCTAACTGCGGAACCAAAATAAAAGAAGACTACCCCAAATGCTACACAGATCCCCGATCGACCCCAACTGGGCTCCACTACTGATCAACTAGAACGAAACAACACAAAGGACAAGATCTTCACCGAACTCCTCCTTGAGCTTGGTTGCGTCACCTGCTCGGTAACATCGGCACCTGCAAACTGGTTTTGGAAGTATCTGTGAGTCACGGGGACTCAGCAATCTCACACCCTCGCGATCAAGACTATTTAAGCTTATAGGTAGGGAAAAGGTATGAGGTGGAGCTGCAGCAAGCGACTAGCATATATGGTGGCTAACATACACAAATGAGAGCAAGAAGAGAAGGCAAAAGCACGGTCGAACAACTATGATCAAGAAGTGATCCTAGAACAACCAACGTCAAACATAACTCCAACACTGTGTTCACTTCCCGGACCCCGCCGAGAAGAGACCATCACGATTACACACGTGGTTGATGTATTTTAATTAAGATAAACATCAGGTTTTCTACAACCGGACATTAACAAATTCCCATCTGCCCATAACCGCGGGCACGGCTTTCGAAAGTTCAAATCCCTGCAGGGGTGTCCCAACTTAGCTCATCACAAGCTCTCACGGTCAACGAAGGATATTCCTTCTAGCGGGAAGACCCGATCAGGCTCGGAATCCCGGTTACAAGACATCCTCGACAATGGTAAAACAAGACCAGCAAAGCCACCCGAATGTGCCGACAAATCCCGATAGGAGCTGCACATATCTCTTTCTTAGGGCACACCGGATTGTCCAAGGTTCCGGTAGGCCAGCCCAGAGTTGCCCCTGGTGGCCACCGGCAGCTGACAGGTTGACCAACACTCAAAGGAGCACTGGCCCGGGGGTTTAAATAAAGATGACCCTTGAGTGTGCAGAACCCAAGGGAAAGAAAAGGCTAGGTGGCGAATGATAAAACCAATGTTGGGCCTTGCTGGAGGAGTTTTATTCAAGGCGAACTGTCAAGTGGTTCCCATTATAACCCAACCGCGTAAGGAACACAAAATCCAGGAACATAACACCGATATGACGGAAACTAGGGCGGCAAGAGTGGAACAAAACACCAGGCATAATGCCGAGCCTTCCACCCTTTACCAAGTGTATAGATGCATTAATTAAATAAGAGATATTGTGATATCCCAACAAAAATATCCATGTTCCAACAAGGAACAAATCGAATCTTCACCTGCAACTAACAACGCTATAAGAGGGGCTGAGCAAAGCGGTAACATAGCCAAACAAATGTTTGCTAGGACAAGGTGGGTTAGAGGCTTGGCTCAACAATATGGGAGGCATGATAAGCAAGTGGTAGGTATCGTAGCATAGGCATAGCAAAAGAGCGAGCAACTAGCAAGCAAAGATAGAAGTGATTTCGAGGGTATGGTCATCTTGCCTGAGATCCCACAAGGAAGAAGAACGAGTCCATGAGGAAGACAAAGCGGACGTAGTCGAACGGATCCTCACAACTCCGGAATGAAACCGAAGCTAACGCGAGAAGCAACCCGGAAAGACGCAAACAACATAGTAAACAACCATCACATAATCATGGCATGATGCACAACAAGTATGATGCATGTCCGGTTTAATGAGGCATGGCATGGCAAAGTGCACAAGCAATTCTACAAATTAAGTGGAGATCAATATGCAACGAGTTGCATATTGACGAAACACCACAACAAGTTATTTAGTTCGATCTCGTTTAAGTACCCAACAAAATTAAATGTTGGTTAACATGGCAAGAGGTGTAGCATAACAAACTAAACATTTAGGCAAGTTTAAATGAGGCCGGAACAACAAGCAACAATTCTGGAAAATCCTCATATGCATATTTTAGGTTTGGTACTGATCTACCCTAAACACAATTTTAGAGTTATTAAACATGCAAGATGATGCCATCATGTTAAACTAGGAAAAAATTCTACCCCATTTGCATATAAAGTTTATTAAATTCCAAGTTACGGTTATTTAGTTATGAATTAAAGCATTTTAGCAAGACATAAGAGCAAATTTAAACAAACAGCATTTTAAATATTTTAAACATGGATGAAAATGACATATTATAAAACTAGATGAAATTCTAAGCAAGTCTCATATTAAGTTTGTTTTAAACCGATGCACGGTTGTGAAGTTATTAAATGCATGAAGTTTAGGGGGCTTTCTGCAAAACTGACAAACTCCGGAAAATAACTAAATCGCAGATCCTAAAAAAACCTACAGGGGCCCGATCTGGAACAGGGACCAACAGAGAAGGGGGGCACAGTGGAGGCTCACCATGGGCTGAGGCCCAGCTAGTGAGGAGGAAGGCCAGCAAGGGCAGCGCAGATCTGGCCCGACTGGGCCTGGCTTGGCGCTGGCCGGCCCAGACTCGTGAGGCAGGGAGGATACGGGTGCAGCGCCCTCTGTTCGACAGAGAAGCAGAGGAGCAGCGACACTGGAGCGGCTTGCAGGCGATGCAGGGCTTGGAGGCGGCTTGGCGTCGGAGATGATGATGGGGAGGCATGGAGGTCGGAGGAGGAGGTCAACACGAAGTAAACAGCAGTAGTTTGAGCAGGGAAAACGAGGGAGCGGCTGCAGGAGGACTTGGCACGGCGGCTTGCCGGTGGTCTCCGGCGAGGGCACCGGGCGGGGCGACGATTTGGGTGGAGGACTTAAGGATCCGTCCCAGCGCGGCAGTTCTGGCAGTCTCCAGTGACAAACGCAGCAGGTCAGCGGCATGAGCTGCAAGGCCATGGCGGGGAGAAGAAATCAGAGAAGTGACAAAGAGGGAGGAAGGAAATAGGAGAAAGAGAGGAAGAGAGATGACGGGGTCCTGGCGGCTACTGCTGCACGCCGGCAACGGTTGGTGCCTGGCGGTGGTCGGACGTGGCGGCGGGCGGCCATGGGAGGATCTTGGCGCCAACGGCTTCGGGAACGAGGCAGAGGAGGTGGTGGTCGAGGAGCTCGGAGCCCTCCTAGTCCATATCGAGCGATGGTGTTGGAGAGAGACACGAGATCGAGGGAATCAAGAGTAGCGCTCGTTGGCTCGGGCTCGATCCCGGGGAATGAGGAGGCTGGTCGAGGAGGATTGGGAGGAGGCTGCGGGATTGGAGGAGGTGGACGAGGGGATCAGGGAGGATCCCGATGAGAATTCGGTGGAGTGTGGCAGCGGCTGAGGGGGGACAAAAGACCTAGATTTTTGGGTTGCTGCTTAGGGATTTGTCTATATATATAGCACTGGATTTGGTTAGGGGCTAATCCGTCCCTCCGATCGTAATCGGACGCTTGGGAAAAAATAGGCTAGGGAGCCCAAATAAGAAAACAGAGACATTATGTAGATGTTTGGGGATGATCCGGACACGACGGTGACGACTGCTCGCGTCAGGTTCGGGACAACTTTCAGACGCGCGCATGAGGAGGGCCGCGGGCTGACGAGAGAGGTTAGGTTGGACCTGGCGGTAGGTAGTGGGTTGTGTAGACGGTCTTGAGCTGAGAGAAGAGAAGAGAGGGAGGCCCGTCGACTGTTTCCGGAGACCGAAAATGCCCGACGTTAGACCGGCTATATTGCCGCTATAGTTATCCATTGGGCGTCAAACGGACTCCGAACGCGATGAAACTTGGCAGGCGGCCTACCTACTCTAAAATAAGACCGCACGCCAACTCTCATCCCATTCCGAGAACATTTTCCGGCCACTTATAAAATAATATTTTGGACATGTCGCGGGCGCGTGCAAGTGTGTCTGGGCTCAGAATGGACAACGGATGGCACTGGGGGAACCCGGACGGATGCAGGTTTTGAAAACATGATGATGTAATGCACATGCAACGCGCAAGAAAATGACATGGCAACGCCGGCGAATAACTGGAAGACACCTGGTGCGTCGGTCTCGAGGCTCTACAACACTCCACCACTACGAGAGGATCTCGTCCCGAGATCTAGGATGGCACTGGAGGAAAAACGGAAGAGAAAGAGGAGAGGTAAAGCTAAGATGCTTCTTTGACAAACGAGTGAAACCAAAGAGCCTTGAGAAGGTTGAACAAATTGAAAGAAAGAATGCAACAAAGATGAACGAAGTTGAAAGCACTCCGTTAGAAAAGAGAAACAAGGAAGAACAAATTCGGGCAGCACTCCGCTTGAAGAGAAAAGGAATTGAATAAGAACTTGACAAGATGAGAGTATGCTTGATGAAATCAACAGCACACTGTCTTCGGAACGGTTGAAAGAATGGCACAGGGGGTAAGAAAGATTTCAAACAACACTCTGGTTGAGAAGGGAGTCAAAACTTGATAAGATGAGAGAGCTCGAAAGAAAACACGACACTCCGGTTGGATGGATAAGCAAAAGAAAGAACATGAACTTCACAATACGAGATGATGAGTGAAGAGAGCATCATCACAATGCCTCCGGAACAAAAGAATAGAAGTTGGATCGTCGGAAATGAAGGACTTGAGAAGAAAGTGACATCTTCTACCACAATATAATTTGAGAAGCATCCTTAGAAAGAAGTATGGGATAGAGTTGTTGGAAAATAAACAACGAAAGGAGTACGCTTGTAATGGTCTTATAGAAGACATCTCAGCATTATGAGGTGACAACTTGCCACTTACGGAAAAAATTTGATTGATAAGAACAAGGAGACGAGAAACTTATTTCCACCGGGAGGATAAAGAAGAACTTGGGTCCTATATGAGCACCATACATAGCAACAATCCTTAGGGAAAAGCTTTAGGTGAAATATAACCCAAGATAACTCCAACGAAGAGATTGATGGATTTAAAATACCTCATTCTTAACAACCTGTGAATCATGAAACATGAACTCAAATTATCAAGAATGACATAATACCACCTCTAATGATACGGAAGAAAGAATTGCACTCCGACTTGCAAGATGAAGAATGCATGAAGCTCCTCTGAAAAGAAACTTGATGAACACTTCGAGAAGGAATTAAATCCTTGGTGAACCATCATGTAGAACCTTCATGAAGAACTCCGTTAAACAAAAGAATGATCAAATGGAAAGAAAGAGAAGTTGAAAACACAAGGTGAATCCTTGTACCGATTTAGATGAAACTCCGTGGTGAAAAAATTGTAAAGGTTGGAACTCCGGGAAAAAGAGAAGATGAAACAATTGAAACCGAGAATTTTGATGGACCTCCGAAATAAAGAATTGAATTTACTCGATGAAATAAGAATTACATTATGCTCATCCTTCACCAATTACATTTATGACAACCAACGGATTTGGCATATTACTTATTCCCGTTGGAAAGGATTGATGAGAGATATAGCGTAAACTTGAGAAGGTATTTATGGAACCACCGGTGGGATTGAAACAACGAATAAATTATTTGATAACCCAGGAAGAGAACTCTTGAATGAACCACCGTAAGAATTGAAAATGAACGAAGAAAAACGAACACATCAGCAGGAGGAATTGGAAAATGAGCAAAGATACTTGAGGGAATTTCGATGCAAGTGAACGAAGAGATCCCGAATTGATTAGAGAAAACTTGAACGAAGCACCAGTAAGATTTGGAGAACGAGAGCTGAAAGCTAGAATGAAAAAATCTTCTGAAATGATGGGCTTCGTAGAAAAACAAACTGAAATACTCTTGAAATACTCCGGATGGGTGAAAAGAATTCTGACAATCGAAAATAATTATGAGAGGATGGCAACAAGCTAGCACCATGAATCTTGAAGAGAATGGAACAAGATTAAAGAGAAACTCTTCTTCGGTCTTCAATATCTGAGAATGACGATGAGAAACACCACCAAATTGTTGAGGTACTCCGGGATGAAAAATGGAAAGGTTGAACCAACGATTAAAGAATTTGAAAGATCAAGGAGAAAGGCATTTGACTAATGATAACTCATTCTTACGTCAAACTTCGAAAAGAATTTTTTTAGAATAGCTCCGGTAGAATTAGAAGAGTCAGGTAAGATCCTGGAAAAAGACATGTGGGTTAGGGCCCACTGAAAAGATACACCGTTGAAATGATTTAAAAGATAGATTGCGTCGGTTGAATTAAATGGCTAGAATGAGATAACAATCTCGGAATAGGTTTAAACGGATCTTGAAGGAAAAGACGAGCCTTCCGAGATATCTTCAGCACTCCGGAATAATTAAATAGCAAGAAGTGGATGATTATGAGGTGCACCGGCATGAGAAAACATTTGAAACGAGGAAAAGGATATGATCAACAAAGCTTGACTTGAAACCACCGGAGATGAAAAGAATGAAGAATGATGAACTTGAGGCTCCGTTAGAATCTTCATGAGAATCACCGGATAAGAACATTCAAAGACAAGAATGAAGAGTCTTCACATGAATAAAATGGATACTTTATTAAGATATATGAGTCCTTGAAGAAAAAGGGTGGGAGGGAGGGAAAACAAAGTCAACTTGAAGACGGATGAAACGAACAACGTTGATGAAAAACTGAGATTGGATCTTGCGAATGTTGAAATGATCGGATCCACTTGAAGAGAGACACGCCGGTTGAAAAAGGATTGACATGGCAATCTCGATTATCGTGAGGGATTAGTATTCACATAGGAATATGAGAACACCACTTGGGAAAGGTATGGAATCCACATTTGACTTCAAAGCAACTCGAATACCACAAACTCAAAACAAAAACAAAGGATTGGCTTGGAGAATAAGCCAGAACAAACATATGATAGAGATTTCGTCCGAAGTTTTCGTGGTGGGGCCTACACGGGCTCGATCGTACAGCACCATCATGTTCAAGGCAGTGCACATGACATACGAAGCGTCCCCGAGTCAGCATAGCCAAGGACTCTTTAAGATAGAACGAGACCACTGTAAAACCAACCGTGGATAGGCGGACCACTAGACGTCGAACCCCAATTTCATATCATACATCTATCGAAAAGATATCCTAAGAGCTACTTGAATTCCCACTTATAAACTCCCGAAATTTTCCGGTTATGCAATCAGGTGTTGGGGATACAGGGGAAGCATAATATCTCACCCAAAACTAGCAAATCCTACATCCAGCTGTATCCATCCTTCAACACATAACCAAGAAACCTTCGGAAATCGTTTACCTCAACCTTCGAAAAGCATCCGTTATACGAGTTATGGCAATACTCCCGAACTCCCGCCCCAGTACTGGGTGGCGTCGAGGTTATCTCACCAACAACTGCATAAAAGAGATTTTCGATGTCGGCGAAACTAAACTCAGGTATTCCAGAACTGCAACGATAAAATTGTGACGACAACACCTCGGAGCTCAACTCCCCGGGACACTGCCACAACCCCTAAATGTCAGGAGGCGCCAAGAACAATGTTCTCGTCACAAAACCATCGGAACGATTCCAAGATACCCGCGTGATCCTAAATTTTTTTAGTGAAATTTGAGAAGAGAAGAGTCAAAACTCTACGTCAGGATGCCTCACCAGAGCGATGAAGGGACTGGGGAGTAAAAAGAAGTCCTAACTCTCCGATATATGTAATTCCTAAATGACACAAAACATTTCTAGACTCAATAACGCCAGCGATTCGATCAAGAAGGGGGCTCCTAAGGTCGGGGAAGGCTCTGATTACCAACTTGTAACGCCCTCGATGCGGCTATATCTCCCACGTGTCGAAGCATGACTTAGAGGCATAACCGCATTGAAAGCAATGTCGCAAGTGTGGTAATCTTCACACAACCCATGTAATACATAACGAAAAGAGATACATAGTTGGCTTACAATCGCCACTTCACACAATTACATGAATAAAGCATTACATCAGTCAGATACAATCAAGGTCCGACTGCGGAACCAAAATAAAAGAAGACTACCCCAAATGCTACACAGATCCCCGATCGACCCCAACTGGGCTCCACTACTGATCAACTAGAACAAAACAACACAAAGGACAAGATCTTCATCGAACTCCTCCTTGAGCTTGGTTGCGTCACCTGCTCGGTAACATCGACACCTGCAAACTGGTTTTGGAAGTATCTGTGAGTCACAGGGACTGAGCAGTCTCACACCCTCGCGATCAAGACTATTTAAGCTTATAGGTAGGGAAAAGGTATGAGGTGGAGCTGCAGCAAGCGACTAGCATATATGGTGGCTAACATACGCAAATAAGAGCGAGAAGAGAAGGCAAAAGCACGGTCGAACAACTATGATCAAGAAGTGATCCTAGAACAACCTACGTCAAACATAACTCCAACACCGTGTTCACTTCCCAGACCCCGCCGAGAAGAGACCATCACGGTTACACACGCAGTTGATGTATTTTAATTAAGATAAACATCAGGTTTTCTACAACCGGACATTAACAAATTCCCATCTGCCCATAACCGCGAGCACGGCTTTCGAAAGTTCAAATCCCTGTAGGGGTGTCCCAACTTGGCCCATCACAAGCTCTCACGGTCAACGAAGGATATTCCTTCTAGCGGGAAGACCCGATCAGGCTCGGAATCCCGGTTACAAGACATCCTCAACAATGGTAAAACAAGACCAGCAAAGCCACCCGAATGTGCCGACAAATCCCGATAGGAGCTGCACATATCTTTTTCTCAGGGCACACCGGATTGTCCAAGGTTCCGGTAGGCCAGCCTAGAGTTGCCCCTGGTGGCCACCGGCAGCTGACAGGTTGGACCAACACTCAGAGGAGCACTGGCCCGGGGGTTTAAATAAAGATGACCCTTGAGTCTGCAGAACCCAAGGAAAAGAAAAGGCTAGGTGGCGAATGGTAAAACCAATGTTGGGCCTTGCTGGAGGAGTTTTATTCAAGGCGAACTGTCAAGGGGTTCCCATTATAACCCAACCGCGTAAGGAAAGCAAAATCCAGGCACATAACACCGATATGACAGAAACTTGGGCGGCAAGAGTGGAACAAAACACCAGGCATAATGCCGAGCCTTCCACCCTTTACCAAGTGTATAGATGCATTAATTAAATAAGAGATATTGTGATATCCCAACAAAAATATCCATGTTCCAACAAGGAACAAACTCCAATCTTCACCTGCAACTAACAACGCTATAAGAGGGGCTGAGCAAAGCAGTAACATAGTCAAACAACGGTTTGCTAGGACAAGGTGGGTTAGAGGCTTGGCTCAACAATATGGGAGGCATGATAAGCAAGTGGTAGGTATCACAGCATAGGCATAGCAAAAGAGTGAGCAACTAGCAAGCAAAGATAGAAGTGATTTCGAGGGTATGGTCATCTTGCCTGAGATCCCGCAAGGAAGAAGAACGAGTCCATGAGGAAGCCAAAGAGGACGTAGTCGAACGGATCCTCACAACTCCAGAACGAAACCGAAGCTAACGCGAGAAGCAAACCGGAAAGAAGCAAACAACATAGTAAACAACCATCACATAATCATGGCATGATGCACAACAAGTATGATGCATGTCCGGTTTAATGAGGCATGGCATGGCAAAGTGCACAAGCAATTCTACAAATTAAGTGGAGATCAATATGCAACGAGTTGCATATTGATGAAACACCACAACAAGTTATTTAGTTCGATCTCGTTTAAGTACCCAACAAAATTAAATGTTGGTTAACATGGCAAGAGGTGTAGCATAACAAGCTAAACATTTAGGCAAGTTTAAATGAGGCCGGAACAACAAGCAACAATTCCGGAAAATCCTCACATGCATATTTTAGGTTTGGTACTGATCTGCCCTAAACACAATTTTAGAGTTATTAAACATGCAAGATGATGCCATCATGTTAAACTAGGAAAAATTCTACCCCATTTGCATATAAAGTTTATTAAATTCCAAGTTACGGTTATTTAGTTATGAATTAAAGCATTCTAGCAAGACATAAGAGCAAATTTAAACAAACAACATTTTAAATATTTTAAACATGGATGAAAATGACATATTATAAAACTAGATGAAATTCTAAGCAAGTCTCATATTAAGTTTGTTTTAAACCGATGCATGGTTGTGAAGTTATTAAATGCATGAAGTTTAGGGGGCTTTCTGCAAAACTGACAAACTCCGGAAAATAACTAAATCGCAGATCCTAAAAAAAACCTACACGGGCCGGATCTGGAACATGGCCCAACAGAGAAGGGGGGCACAGTGGAGGCTCACCATGGGCTGAGGCCCAGCTGGTGAGGAGGAAGGCCAGCAAGGGCAGCGCAGATCTGGCCCGACTGGGCCTGGCTTGGCGCCAGCCGGCCCAGACTCGCGAGGCAGGGAGGATACGGGCGCGGCGCCCTCTGTTCGACAGAGAAGCAGAGGAGCAGCGGCACTGGAGCGGCTTGCAGGCGAGGCAGGGCTTGGAGGCGGCTTGGCGTCGGAGATGATGATGGGGAGGCACGGAGGTCGGAGGAGGAGGCCAACATGAAGTAAACAGCAGCAGTTTGAGCAGGGAAAACGAGGGAGCGGCCGCAGGAGGACTTGGCGCGGCGGCTTGCCGGTGGTCTCCGGTGAGGGCACCGGGCGGGGCGACGATTTGGGTGGAGGACTTGAGGATCCGTCCCACCGCGGCGGATCTGGCAGTCTCCGGTGACGAACGCAGCAGGTCAGCGGCGTGAGCTGCAAGGCCATGGCGGGGAGAAGAAATCAGAGAAGTGACAGAGAGGGAGGAAGGAAATAGGAGAAAGAGAGGAAGAGAGACGACGGGGTCCTGGCGGCTGCTGCTGCACGCCGGCAACGGTTGGCGCCTGGCGGTGGTCGGACGTGGCGGTGGGCGGCCATGGGAGGAGCTTGGCGCCAACAGCTTCGGGAACGATGCAGAGGAGGCGGTGGTCCAGGGGCTCGGGGACCTCCTAGTCCAGATCGAGCGATGGTGTTGGAGAGAGACACGAGATCGTGGGAATCAAGAGCAGCGCTCGTTGGCTCAGGCTCGATCCTGGGGAATGAGGAGGCTGGTCGAGGAGGATTGGGAGGAGGCTGCGGGATTGGAGGAGGTGGACGAGGGGATCAGGGAGGATCCCGATGAGAATTCGGTGGAGTGTGGCGGCGGCTGAGGGGGGGACAAAAGACCTAGATTTTTGGGTTGCTGCCTAGGGATTTGTCTATATATAAATAGCACTGGATTTAGTTAGGGGCTAATTCGTCCCTCCGATCGTAATCGGACGCTCGGGAAAAAAATAGGCTAGGGAGCCCAAATAAGAAAACAGAGACATTATGTAGATGTTTGGGGATGATCCGGACACGACGGTGACGACTGCTCGGGTCAGGTCCGGGACAACTTTCGAACACGCGCGCGAGGAGGGCCGCGGGCTGACGAGAAAGGTTAGGTTGGACCTGGCGGTAGGTAGTGGGCTGTGTAGACGGTCTCGAGCTGAGAGAAGAGAAGAGAGGGAGGCCCGGTGACTGTTTTCGAAGACCGAAAACGTCCGACGTTAGACCGGCTATATAGCCGCTATAGTTATCCGTTGGGCGTCAAACGGACTCCGAACACGATGAAACTTGGCAGGCGGCCTACCTACTCTAAAATAAGACCGCACGCCAACTCTCATCCCATTCCGAGAACATTTTCCGGCCACTTATAAAATAATATTTCGGACATATCACGGGTGCGTGCAAGTGTGTCTGGGTTCAGAACGGACAACGGATGGCACCGGGGGAACCCGGACGGATGCAGGTTTTGAAAACATGATGATGCAATGCACATGATGACATGATGAAATGCAACACGCAAGCAAATGACATGGCAACGCCGGCGAATAACTGGAAGACACCTTGCGCGTCGGTCTCGGGGCGCTACATACATGGTCGTCATCAAACTTGGCGTCACATCGCGTAGTCATACACATTCCGTAGATTTTCATGTCATGTGTGTCGTGGTACTTGGGGTCTTCGGACTTGTCGGCCCCGTTCTTGCGACAGTCGTAGTGGAAGTAGTAGTGCTATCGTTCATCTGTGATCATCGGGACAGTAGTGGAAGTAGAGGCACATAACATCTTGTTGAAAATCACGGGGACGGTCTTGGCGTTTCGGTGTGGTGTAGTGGTACATGTCAACGGTCATCGTGGTACTTCGTTCCGGTCCTGTAGTCGTACTAGGCATCGGTGGACCTTCGAGGGACTTGCGTATCTAAAGGGGTACTTGGCGATCGACGGATGTCGTGGTACTTGATGGTCCGGGTCTTGGCGTATCGAAATGGTCGTCGGTGGTGGAACTTGGCGGGGGGGGGGGGGGGGGGGGGGGGGGGGGGGGGGGCGGGGGGTATGCCTTGGCATAGTTGCGCGAAGCAAAGAAGATGAACTTGGTGGCAAAGGTTCTCGTGCACACATAACAACGAAGACACACGGAGGCGCTGCACACGCAGTGGAGGCCTCGGACAGGAAGTACTGAGCAGGAAAAGGGTTGCAGGGGCCGACTGTAAACGCAGAGCAGCAGCATGGCGAGCAGATAGCGAGGCAAGGGAGCTTGGGGCGGCTGCGTGTCTTCAGGAGCGATGCGGGGTGCAGACACGCGCGGAGAGGAGCCCGGCAGGGGAGCTGGCGGAGGGGGATGGCGGATGCCATGGAGGGCTTGCCGGCGAGAAGGCCGGGAGGGGCGGCGCTGGGACCTCCTGTTCATCAGGGCTTGGCGCGCCGTCTACAAAGGACGACGAGGTGGCGAAGGAGGAGCTCTGTTCCGAGGAGCTGGTTGCCGGTGGCGCGACGGACGGCAGGGTCGAGCAGGAGCATGGGCTCACCGGCAGGGCAGTAGGCGCAGCGAGGTGAAGCGGGGCCGGTGACGAGAACGGAGACGGCAAGGCGGCGGGATGGAGCTCCGGCAGCAGCAGGGCACGGTGGCTGCGCGGATGGAGCTGTGTGGGCGGCGGGGCAACAATCTCGCGAGGTGGAGGAGGAGCTGGCGGCGCTTGGCGGCGCGTCTGCGATGGAGGGTTGACGGGAGGAGTAAAGGGATCGGGCACGCCCTGTGCGTCCGAGCACTCGAGAGGAGGACAAGGGGAATCACTCCTCTCTCCTGGCCGCGTTGGTGGGAACGAGAGAGGGAGGACGAGGGGATTGTGAGGAGGGGATCTGGGCTAGGGTTAGACGGGAGCGTTGGGCCTAGGTGGGATAGTGGGCCGGCCTGGCTGCTGGGCTTGAAGAGAGGCCCAGGGGCACCGCTCGGGAGGCCCTAATTCCCTTTCCTTTTTTTCTGAAAAATTGAAAATCCCAGGTTCAGAAAAGGGAAAAGGCCAGCAAATTTTGAAAAGGAATAAGAGGGATATAAACATAACCTTGTGCTCCTAGATTGATCTAGTATTTGAATAAAATGTCTTGGCAATTTTTAGAGGCTGCAAATTTTATGCAAGTTTGAAAATAACTCAAACTCGAATAAATCCTTAGCCCAACCAAAACACTTCCAAAAGACCTAAAAATTGGAGGAGGTGGTCTTGGCACGGTCTGGTATTTATAGGGAAAAGTTGAACATTTTAAAGAAAGAGGAGAATGCCACTTGCAATAAATGGGTGAAATTTGAAAGAAGAAAGAAGTGAAAGGGTTTGTGATACGTCCATTTTGCATCATGCTTTTATATCAATATTTATTGCATTACGGGCTGTTATTACACATCATGTCACAATACTTATGCATATTCTCTCTTATTTTACAAGGTTTACATAAAGAGGGAGAATGCCGGCAGCTGGGATTCTGGGCTGGAAAATGAACAAATATTAGAGACCTATTCTGCACAGCTCCAAAAGTCCTGAAACTTCACAGATGATGTTTTCCAAATATATAAAAAATACTGAGCGCAAGAACCTCACCAGGGGGACCACACCCTTCCCATGAGGGTGGAGGGCGCGCCCTACCCCCCAAGGCATGCCCCCCTACCTCGTGGGCCCTCTGGTGGCCCTCCAGTGGCCATCTTCTGCTATATGGAGTCTTTCGATGGAAAAAAATCATAAGCCATCTTCTCGGAGGAAACTCCGCCGCCACGAGGCGGAACCTTGGCGGAATAAATCTAGGGCTTTGGCGGAGCTGTTCTGCCGAGAAACTTCCATCCCAGAGGGGGAAATCGTCGCCATCGTCATCACCAACGCTCCTCTCATTGGGAGATGGAAATCTCCATCAACATCTTCCTTAGCACCATTTCATCTCAAAACCCTAGTTCATCTATTGTATCCAGTTCTTGTCTCCAAGTCCGAGATTGATGCTAGTAGGTTGCTAGTAGTGTTAATTACTCCTTGTAGTTGATGCTAGTTGGTTTAATTGGTGGAAGATCATATGTTCAGATCCTATATGCATATTAATACCCCTCTGATTATGAACATGTTTATGCTTTGTGAGTAGTTACTTTTGTTCCCGAGGACATGGGAGAAGTCTTGCTATTAGTAGTCATGTGAATTTGGTATTCGTTCGATATTTTGATGAGATGTATGTTGTCTATCCTCTAGTGGTGTTATGTGAACATCGACTACATGACACTTCACCATTATTTGGGCCTAGAGGAAGGCATTGGAAAGTAATAAGTAGATGATGGGTTGCTAGAGTGACAGAAGCTTAAACCCTAGTTTATGCGTTGCTTCGTAAGGGGCTGATTTGGATCCATATGTTTCATGCTATGGTTAGGTTTACCTTAATACTTTTGTTGTATTTGCGGATGCTTGCAATAGAGGTTAATCATAAGTGGGATGTTTGTCCAAGTAAGGACAACACCCAAGCACCGGTCCACCCACATACCAAATTATCAAAGTACCGAACGTGAATCATATGAACGTGATGAAAACTAGCTTGACGATATTCCCATGTGTCCTCGGGAGCGCTTTACATCATATAAGAGTTTATCCAGGCTTGTCCTTTGCTACAAAAGGATTGGGCCACCTGGCTGCACTTTATTTACTTTTGTTACTTGTTGCTCGTTACAAATTATCCTATCACAAAACTATCTGTTACCACTTATTTCAGTACTTGCAGAGAATACCTTGCTGGAAACCGCTTATCATTTCCTTCTGATCCTCATTGGGTTCGACACTCTTACTTATTGAAAGGACTACGATAGATCCCCTATACTTGTGGGTCATCAAGACTCTTTTCTGGCACCGTTGCCGGGTAGTGAAGCGCCTTTGGTAGGTGGAATTTGGTAAGGAAATATTTATATAGTGTGCTGAAATTTACTATCATTTGTTACCATGGAAAGTAATCCTCTGAGGGGCTTGTTCGAGGTATCTTCACCCCGACCAGTAGAGCAAAGAGTTGCTCCTCAACCTACTAAACCCACTGAAAATGAATATGAAAATGAAAATGCTTGCTTTGAAGTTCCTTCGTGTATGATAGAAAAACTGCTAGCTAATCCTTTTCTAGGAGATGGAACAAAACATCCTGATGAACATTTGTATATGTGGATCAAGTTTGTGGATTATTTAAGCTTGCATGTGTACCCGGAGATGTTGTTAAGAAGAAGGTATTTCCCTTATCTTTGAGGGGAGATGCATCAACATGGTATAGGCTATGTGATGATATGAGGTCTTGGAATTACAAACGATTGTAATTGGAATTTCATCAGAAGTTTTATCCTATGCATCTTGTTCATCGTGATCGCAATTATACATATAATTTTTGGCCTTGCAAAGGAGAAAGCTTGGGGGAGGCTTAAATCAATGTTACATTTGTGCCCCAATCATGAGCTCTCAAGAAAAATGATTATTCAAAAATTTTATGCTCGACTTTCTGGTACCAATCGTACCATGCTTGATACTTCTTGTGCTGGCTCTTTTATGATGAAGACTATTGAATTCAAATGGGATTTATTGGAAAGAATTAAACGTAACTCTGAAGATTGGGACCTCGACAATGGTAAGGAGTCAGGTATGACACCTAGTTTTGATTGTGTTAAATCTTTTATGGATACCGATATTTTTCGTAAATTTAGCACTAAATATGGGCTTGACTCTGAGATAGTAGCTTCTTTCTATGAATCTTTTGCTACTTATGTTGATCTCCCCAAGGAGAAGTGGTTTAAATATCATCCTCCATAGAAGTAAAAGTAGTTGCACATATTAAAGTTGAAGAAAATAATATCACTTATAATGATCCTATTGTTCCTACTTCTTATGTTGAGAAACCACCTTTCCCTGTTAGGATAAAGGATCATGCTAAAGCTTCAACTATGGTTCGTAAAAGCAATATTAAAACATATACACCTCCTGAGCAAGTTAAAGTTGAACCTAATATTGCTATTGTTAAAGATCTCTTGTTTGATAATATTGATGGGCATGTTATTTATTTCTATAATGAAACTGCTAGAACTGCTAAACCCCGTGATAAAGATAAACCTAGACCTGTAGTAGGCATGCCTGTTATTTCTGTTAAAATAGGAGATCATTGTTATCATGGCTTATGTGATATGGGTGCCAGTGTTAGTGCAATACCGTATTCCTTATACAAAGAAGTTATGCATGATATTGCACCTGCTGAGATGGAAGATATTGATGTCACAATTAAACTTGCCAATAGAGATACTATTTCACCAATGGGAATTGTTAGAGATGTTGATGTCCTGTGTGGGAAAACTAAATATCCTGCTGATTTTCTTGTTCTTGGTTCCCCACAAGATATCTTTTGTCCCATTATATTTGGTAGACCCTTCTTAAATACTGTTAATGCTACCATAGATTGCAAAAGAGAGGTTGTTACTGTCGGTTTAGATGATATGACTCATGAATTTAATTTTTCTAAATTTAGTAGACAACACCATGAAGAAGAATTACCTAGTAAGGATGAAATTATTGGTCTTGCTTCTATTGCCGTACCTCCTAGTGATCCTTTAGAACAATATTTGCTAGACCATGAAAATGATATGTTTATGGATGAAAGAAGGGAATTAGATGAAGTATTCTTTAAACAGGAACCTATTCTGAAAAATAATTTACATGTTGAAATCCTAGGGGATCCTCCTCCACCCAAGGGTGATCCCGTGTTTGAGCTTAAACCGTTACCTGATACTCTTAAATATGCTTATCTTGATGAGAAAAAGATATATCCTGTTATTATTAGTGCTAACCTTTCAGAACATGAAGAAGAGAGATTATTGAAAACTCTGAAGAAGCACCGTGCTGCTATTGGGTATACTCTTGATGATCTTAAGGTCATTAGTCCCACTATATGTCAACATAAAATTAATTTGGAAGAAGATGCTAAACTAGTTTGTGATCATCAACGCCGGCTGAATCCTAAAATGAAAGAAGTGATAAGAAAGGAGATACTAAAGCTCCTTGAGGCAGGTATAATTTATCCCGTTGCTGATAGTCAGTGGGTGAGCCCTGTCCATTGTGTCCCTAAGAAGGGAGGTATTACTGTTGTTCCTAATGATAAAGATGAATTGATTCCTCAAAGAATTATTACAGGTTATAGGATGGTAATTGATTTCCGCAAATTAAATAAGGCTATGAAAAAAGATCATTACCCCTTACCTTTTATTGATCAAATGCTAGAAAGATTATCCAAACATACACATTTTGCTTTATAGATGGTTATTCTGGTTTCTCTCAAATACCAGTGTCAGCCAAAGATCAATCAAAGACTACTTTTACATGCCCTTTTGGTACTTTTGCTTATAGACGTATGCCTTTTGGTTTATGTAATGCACCTGCTACCTTTCAAAGATGCATGATGGCTATATTCTCTGACTTTTGTGAAAAGATTTGTGAGGTTTTCATGGACGACTTTTCCGTCTATGGATCTTCTTTTGATGATTGCTTGAGCAACCTTGATCGAGTTTTGCAGAGATGTGAAGAAACTAATCTTGTCTTGAATTGGGAAAAGTGCCACTTTATGGTTAATGAAGGTATTGTCTTGGGGCATAAAGTTTCTGAAAGAGGTATTGAAGTTGATAAAGCCAAGGTTGATGATATTGAAAAGATGCCATGTCCCAAGGACATCAAAGGTATAAGAAGCTTCCTTGGTCATGCCGGTTTTTATAGGAGGTTCATTAAGGACTTCTCGAAAATCTCTCGGCCTCTAACTAATTTATTACAAAAAGATATACCATTTGTCTTTGATGATGATTGTGTAGAAGCATTTGAAATACTTAAGAAAGCATTGATCTCTGCACCTATTGTTCAGCCACCTGATTGGAATTTACCCTTTGAAATTATGTGTGATGCTTGTGATTATGCTGTAGGTGATGTTATAGGACAAAGAGTTGATAAGAAACTAAATGTTATTCAATATGCTAGTAAAACTCTAGACAACGCTCAAAGAAATTATGCTACTATTGAAAAAGAATTCTTAGCAGTTGTATTTGCTTGTGATAAGTTTAGACCTTATATTGTTGATTCTAAAGTAACTATTCACACTGATCATGCTGCTATTAAATATCTTATGGAAAAGAAAGATGCTAAACCTCGACTTATTAGATGGGTTCTCTTACTACAAGAATTTGATTTGCACATTGTTGATAGAAAAGGAGCTGAGAACCCCGTTACAGACAACTTGTCTAGGTTAGAAAATGTGCTTGATGACCCACTACCTATTGATGATAGCTTTCCTGATGAGCAATTAAATGTCATAAATGCTTCTCATACTGCTCCATGGTATGCTGATTATGCTAATTGCATTGTTGCTAAGTTTATACCACCTAGTTTCACATACTATCAAAAGAAAAAGTTCTTCTATAATTTGAGGCATTACTTTTGGGATGACCCACATCTTTATAAAGAAGGAGTAGATGGTATTATTAGACGTTGTGTACCTGAGCATGAAAAGGAACAGATCCTACGCAAGTGTCACTCCGAAGCTTATGGAGGACACCATGCTGGAGATAGAACTGCACATAAGGTACTGCAATCTGGTTTTTATTGGCCTACTCTCTTCAAGGATGCCCGTAAGTTTGTCTTATCTTGTGATAAATGTCAAAGAATTTGTAATATTAGTAGACGTCAAGAAATGCCTATGAATTATTCACTTGTTATTGAACCATTTGATGTTTGGGGCTTTGACTATATGGGACCTTTTCCTTCCTCTAATGGTTATACACATATTTTAGTTGTTGTTGATTACGTTACTAAGTGGGTAGAAGCTATTCCAACTAGTAGTGCTGATCATAACACTTCTATTAAAATGCTTAAATAAGTTATTTTTTCCAAGATTTGGAGTCCCTAGATATTTAATGACTGATGGTGGTTCACATTTTATTCATGGTGCTTTTCGTAAAATGCTTGCTCAATATGATGTTAATCATAGAATTGCATCTCCTTATCACCCTCAGTCTAGTGGTCAAGTAGAATTGAGTAAAAGAGAGCTCAAATTAATTTTGCAAAAGACTGTTAATAGGTCTAGAAAGAATTGGTCCAAGAAACTTGATGATGCATTATGGGCCTATAGAACTGCATATAAAAATCCTATGGGTATGTCTCCGTATAAAATGGTCTATGGAAAAGCATGTCACTTACCTCTCGAACTAGAACACAAGGCTTATTGGGCTATTAAAGAACTTAATTATGATTTTAAACTTGCCGGTGAGAAGAGGTTATTTGATATTAGCTCACTTGATGAATGGAGAACCCAAGCCTACAAAAATGCCAAGTTGTTTAAAGAAAAAGTTAAAAGATGGCATGACAAAAGAATACAAAAGCGTGAGTTTAATGTAGGTAACTATGTATTGTTATACAACTCTCCTTTAAGATTTTTTGCCGGAAAACTCCTCTCTAAATGGGAAGGTCCTTACGTTATCGAGGAGGTCTACCGTTCCGGTGCCATAAAAATCAACAACTTCGAAGGCACCAATCCGAAGGTGGTGAATGGTTAAAGAATCAAACACTATATCTCAGGTAATCCCATAAATGTTGAAACCAATGTTATTGAAACCGTAACCCCGGAGGAATACATAAAGGACACTTTCCGGAACGTTTCAGACTCTGAAAAGGAATAGGTATGTGGTACGGTAAGTAAACCGACTCCAAAACAGTTTTTAAGGAAATATTTCTCCGTTTTGGAATATTTAGAAAAATAGAAAAAATAAGCAGCAGTCCGGGAAGGACATGAGGGCTCCACGAGGGTGGAGGACGCGCCCTACCCTACTAGGCGCGCCCCCTACCTCGTGGGCACCTCGTGTGCTCTCTGGATTCCGTTTTCATACACGACACATATTTTGGTCGGTAAAAATTCATTATATAATCTCCCGGGGTTTTGACTCCCGTATCACGCAAAAATCTCTTGCCTTTGTTTTGAGTTGTCTTGCTGCAGACAGAGCAACATGTCGTCCCAGGATTCGGAAGGAGAAAGCTATGTGGCTGATTACCTTGCAGATCCTAAGGTCTATGGGGATGTGGAGCATTGTGGTTGGACTACAGAAGAAGAATAGGACTATGAACCCAAGGGAAAGGAGGAGACGAGCTCAGATGAAGATGAAGTCCCACTACCTCAACCTGGGGACATGCATGTGGAGTTCAAAAAGTCAAGCCTCCCGGATAGGGTAAAGAAACCTAAGATCGAGTTTATCCCTTTTTGCCTCTTGCAGGAGAACAAGCAGGAACTATGCAAAAAGATACTGAGCTTGGAGCAGGAGATCGAGGACCTAAGGGACCAAAATTCTGTCCTCAAATGCAAATTAAGGAAGAAGCCTACGCCATCAACAAAATCTCCACCGTCTCCACCAACAAAGAAGAATTGAGTATCTGGTATGGGCACTCCACTTGGCAACTGCCAAGCTTGGGGGAGTGCCCCGGTATCGTATCACCATCACTCTATCTTTACCGTTTTTCTTAGTTCGATCCTTTTGGTAGTATCTTGATCTAGTAGAATAAAAGTTCTTAGTATGATCTAGTTGTGAGTTTTGCTTTATTATCCTTCTATGTAATCGAGTCCGTGAGCTATATAATAAAGATTAGTGCTGAGTTAAGGGCTTGATTATTTTGCCATGATCCTAAAGGAATAAAAGAAAAGAGAAAGAAACAAAAGGAAACAAAGAGATCATATGAGTCTTATGGAGAGTAATGAGCTCACATAGAAAGAGTTTGATGAAAAAAAGTTATTGAGGGTTGACAAACACAGTTTTGGTCATCGTTGCAATTAATAGGAAGTAATAAAGAAAGAGAGGTATTCACATATAAATACACTATCTTGGACATCTTTTAGGATTGTGAGCACTCATTAAAATATGACATGCTAAAGAGTTGACGTTGGACAAGGAAGACAACGTAATGGGTTATGTTTTCTTACATCTGAGATAAATTATATTGTCTTGGATCTTCCAACATGATGAGCCTGCCTTTCCCCCTCATGCTAGCCAAATTCATTGCACCAAGTAGAGATACTACTTGTGCTTCCAAACACCCTTAAACCAGTCTTGCCATAAGAGTCCACCATATCTACCTATGGATTGAGTAAGATATTATATGACAAAGAATTATGTAAGTTGATGTTCTAAGAATGATCATGATGCCTGTTAGGGAACGTAGCAATTTCAAAAAATTTCCTACGCACATGCAAGATCATGGTGATGCATAGCAACGAGAGGGGAGAGTGTTGTCTACGTACCCTCGTAGACCGTTCGCGGAAGCGTTATATCAACGCGGTTGATGTAGTCGTGCGTCTTCACATCTGACCGATCCAAGTACCGAAAGCACGGCACCTCCGAGTTCTGCACACGTTCGGCTCGGTGACGTCCTCGCCTTCTCGATCCAGCAAGAGGGGCGAAGTAGTAGATGAGTTCCGGCAGCACGACAGCGTGGTGATGGTGTTGGTGAAGAACAATCTCCGCAGGGCCTCGCCTAAGCACTACGAAAACTATGACGGAGGATAAACTAGAGGGGACGGGGTTGCCGGCACACTGCTTGGTGTTTCTTGATGTGTCTTTCGTGCTAGCCCTACCCCTCTATTTATATGTTGAGCCCTGGGGTCGAAACTTGGAGTAAAATCCTCCTCAAAGTCAGTTTCACCTGAAAGGCAAGAGTCCTTCTCGGACTCCAGGGCTAGACGCCAGGGTTCCCGGCGTCTACCCCCTAGACGCCAGGGTTCCTGGCGTCTAGCCTCTGGTCTCCGCAAAACATCCTTTTGCACTTTCCAAAAGCCTCGTGGGCTTTCCCCTTTGGCCCAGATAAAGTGTTCTCGTGCCCAAACATTTTGGGAAACATCTCGAACCCCTTCGGGTGAATTCCGGAACCCTTCCGGAGATCAAACACTACTATCCCATATATCAAACTTTATCTTCGGACCATTCCGGAGTTCCTCGTCATGTCCGTGATCTCATCCCAGACCCCGAACAACATTCGGTCATCAACATACATAACTCATATAGTACTATATCGTCAACGAACGTTAAGCGTGCGGACCCTACGGGTTCGAGAACTATGTAGACATGACCGAGACACCTCTCTGGTCAATAACCAATAGCGGGACCTGGATGCCCATATTGGCTCCTACATATTCTACGAAGATCTTTATCGGTCAGACCGCATAACAACATACGTTGTTCCCTTTGTCATCGGTATGTTACTTGCCCGAGATTCGATCGTCGGTATCTCAATACCTAGTTCAATCTCGTTACCGGCAAGTCTCTTTACTCGTTCGTAATACATCATCCCGCAACTAACTCATTAGTTGCAATGCTTGCAAGGCTTATAGTGATGTGCATTACCGAGTGGGCCCAGAGATACCTCTCCGACAATCGGAGTGACAAATCCTAATCTCGAAATACGCCAACCCAACAAGTACCTTTGGAGACACCTGTAGAGCACCTTTATAATCACCCAGTTACGTTGTGACGTTTGGTGGCACACAAAGTGTTCCTCCGGTAAACGGGAGTTGCATAATCTCATAGTCATAGGAACATGTATAAGTCATGAAGAAAGCAATAGCAACAAACTAAACGATCAAGTGCTAAGCTAACGGAATGGGTCAAGTCAATCACATCATTCTCCTAATGATGTGATCCCGTTAATCAAATGACAACTCATGTCTATGGTTAGGAAACTTAACCATCTTTGATCAACGAGCTAGTCAAGTAGAGGCATACTAGTGACACTCTGTTTGTCTATGTATTCACACATGTATTATGTTTCCGGTTAATACAATTCTAGCATGAATAATAAACATTTATCATGATATAAGGAAATAAATAATAACTTTATTATTGCCTCTAGGGCATATTTCCTTCAGTCTCCCACTTGCACTAGAGTCAATAATCTAGTTCACATCGCCATGTGATTTAACATCAATAGTTCACATCACCATGTGATTAACACCCATAGTTCACATCGACATGTGACCAACACCCAAAGGGTTTACTAGAGTCAATAATCTAGTTCACATCGCTATGTGATTAACACCCAAAGAGTACTGAGGTGTGATCATGTTTTGCTTGTGAGAGAAGTTTAGTCAACGGGTCTGCCACATTCAGATCCGTAAGTATTTTGCAAATTTCTATGTCAACAATGCTCTGCATGGAGCTACTCTAGCTAATTGCTCCCACTTTCAATATGTATCCAGATTGAGACTTAGAGTCATCTGGATCAGTGTCAAAACTTGCATCGACGTAACCCTTTACGACGAACCTTTTGTCACCTCCATAATCGAGAAACATATCCTTATTCCACTAAGGATAATTTTGACCAATGTCCAGTGATCTACTCCTAGATCACTATTGTACTCCCTTGCCAAACTCAGGGCAGGGTATACAATAGGTCTGGTACACAGCATGGCATACTTTATAGAACCTATGGCTGAGGCATAGGGAATGACTTTCATTCTCTCTCTATCTTCTGCCGTGGTCGGGTTTTGAGTCTTACTCAACTTCACACCTTGTAACACAGGCAAGAACTCCTTCTTTGACTGTTCCATTTTGAACTACTTCAAAATCTTGTCAAGGTATGTACTCATTGAAAAACTTATCAAGCGTCTTGATCTATCTCTATAGATCTTGATGCTCAATATGTAAGCAGCTTCACTGAGGTCTTTCTTTGAAAAACTCCTTTCAAACATTCCTTTATGCTTTGCAGAATAATTCTACATTATCTCCGATCAACAATATGTCTTTCACATATACTTATCAGAAATGTTGTAGTGCTCCCACTCACTTTCTTGTAAATACAGGCTTCACCGCAAGTCTGTATAAAACTATATGCTTTGATCAACTTATCAAAGCGTATATTCCAACTCCGAGATGCTTGCACCAGTCCATAGATGGATCGCTGGAGCTTGCATATTTTGTTAGTACCTTTAGGATTGACAAAACCTTCTGGTTGCATCATATACAACTCTTCTTTAATAAATCCATTAAGGAATGCAGTTTTGTTTATCCATTTGCCAGATTTCATAAAATGCGGCAATTGCTAACATGATTCGGACAGACTTAAGCATAGATACGAGTGAGAAACTCTCATCGTAGTCAACACCTTGAACTTGTCGAAAACCTTTTTGCGACAATTCTAGCTTTGTAGATAGTAACACTACTATCAGCGTCCGTCTTCCTCTTGAAGATCCATTTAATCTCAATGGCTCGCCGATCATTGGGCAAGTCAATCAAAGTCCATACTTTGTTCTCATACATGGATCTCATCTCAGATTTCATGGCCTCAAGCCATTTCGCGGAATCTGGGCTCATCATCGCTTCCTCATAGTTCGTAGGCTCGTCATGGTCAAGTAACATGACCTCCAGAACAGGATTATCGTACCACTCTGGTGCGGATCTCACTCTGGTTTACCTACGAGGTTCGGTAGTAACTTGATCTGAAGTTACATGATCATCATCATTAGCTTCCTCACTAATCGGTGTAGTAGTCACAGGAACAGATTTCTGTGATGAACTACTTTCCAATAAGGGAGCAGGTACAGTTACCTCATCAAGTTCTACTTTCCTCCCACTCACTTCTTTCGAGAGAAACTCCTTTTCTAGAAAGGATCCATTCAAAGCAACGAATATATTGCCTTCGGATCTGTGATAGAAGGTGTACCCAACATTTTCTTTTGGGTATCCTATGAAGACGCACTTCTCCGATTTGGGTTAGAGCTTATCAGGTTGAAACTTTTTCACATAAGCATTGCAACCTCAAACTTTAAGAAATGACAGCTTAGGTTTCTTGCCAAACCATAGTTCATACGGTGTCGTCTCAACGGATTTAGATGGTGCCCTATTTAACGTGAATGCAGCTGTCTCTAATGCATAACCCCAAAACGATAGTGGTAGATCGGTAAGAGACATCATAGATCGCACCATATCTAATAAAGTACGGTTATGACGTTCGGACACACCATTACACTGTGGTGTTCCAGGTGGCGTGAGTAGTGAAACTATTTCACATTGTTTTAACTGAAGGCCAAACTCTTAACTCAAATATTTTACCTCTGCGATCATATCGTAGAAACTTTTATTTTCTTGTTATGATGATTCTCCACTTCACTCTGAAATTCTTTGAACTTTTCAAATGTTTCAGACTTGTGTTTCATTAAGTAGATATACCCATATCCGCTCAAATCATCTGTGAAGGTCAGAAAATAACGATACTTGCCGTGAGCCTTAACACTCATCGGACCGCATACATCAGTATGTATTATTTCCAATAAGTCAGTTGCTCGCTCCATTGTTCCGGAGAACGGAGTCTTAGTCATCTGGCCCATGAGGCATGGTTCGCAAGCATCAACTGATTCCAAAAGCCCATCAGGATCGATTTTCTTCATGCGCTTTACACCAATATGACCTAAACGGCAGTGCCACAAATAAATTGCACCATCATTATTAACTTTGCATCTTTTGGTTTCAATATTATGAATATGTGTATCACTACGATCGAGATCCAACGAACCATTTTCATTGGGTGTGTAACCATATAAGGTTTTATTCATGTAAACAGAACAACAATTTATTCTCTTACTTAAATGAATAACCGTATTGCAATAAACATGATCAAATCATATTCATGCTCAACGCAAACACCAAATAACACTTATTTAGGTTCAACACTAATCCCAAAAGTATAGGGAGTGCACGATGATGATCATATCAATCTTGGAACCACATCTAACACACATCGTCACTTCACCCTTAACTAGTCTATGTTCATTCTGCAACTCCCGTTTCGAGTTACTACTCTTAGCAACTGAACCAGTATCAAATACCGAGGGGTTGCTACGAACACTAGTAAAATACACATCAATAATCTGTATATAAAATATACCTTTGTTCACTTTGCCATCCTTCTTATCCGCCAAATACTTGGGGCAATTCCGCTTCTAGTGACCAGTCCCTTTGTAGTAGAAGCACTCAGTCTCAGGCTTAGGTCCAGACTTGGGCTTCTTCACTTGAGCAGCAACTTGCTTGCCGTTCTTCTTGAAGTTCCCCTTCTTCCCTTTGCCCTTTTCTTGAAACTAGTGGTCTTGTCTACCATCAACACTTGATGCTTTTCTTGATTTCTACCTTCGTCGATTTCAGCATCACAAAGAGCTTGGGAATTGTTTCCGTTATCCCTTGCATATCATAGTTCATCACGAAGTTCTACTCACTTGGTGATGGTGACTAGAGAATTCTGTCAATCACTATTTTATCTAGAACATTAACTCCCACTTGATTCAAGCGATTGTAGTACCCAGACAATCTGAGCACATGCTCACTGCTTGAGCTATTCTCCTCCATCTTTTAGCTATAGAACTTGTTGGAGACTTCATATCTCTCAACTCGGGTATTTGCTTGAAATATTAACTTCAACTCCTGGAACATCTCATATGGTCCATGACGTTCAAAACGTCTTTGAAGTCCCGATTCTAAGCCGTTTAAGCATGGTGCACTAAACTATCAAGTAGTCATCATATTGAGCTAGCCAAATGTTCATAACATCTGCATCTGCTCCTGCAATAGGTTTGTCACCTAGCGGTGCATCAAAGACATATTTCTTCTGTGCAGCAATGAGGATAAACCTCAGATCACGGATCCAATCCGCATCATTGCTACTAACATCTTTCAACTTAGTTTTCTCTAGGAACATATCAAAATAAAACAGGGGAGCTAAACGCGAGCTATTGATCTACAACATAGATATGCTAATACTACCAGGACTAAGTTCATGATAAATTAAAGTTCAATTAATCATATTACTTAAGAACTCCCACTTAGAAAGACATCCCTCTAATCTTCTAAGTGATCACGTGATCCAAATCAACTAAACCATAACCGATCATCACGTGAAATGGAGTAGCTTTCAATGGTGAACATCAATATGTTGATCATATCTACTATATGATTCACGCTCGACCTTTCGGTCTCAGTGTTCCGAGGCCATATCTGCATATGCTAGGCTCGTCAAGTTTAACCTGAGTATTCTGCGTGTGCAAAAACTGGCTTGCACCCGTTGTAGATGGACGTAGAGCTTATCACACCCGATCATCACGTGGTGTCTGGGCACGACGAACTTTGGCAACGGTGCATACTCAGGGAGAACACTTTTATCTTGAAATTTAGTGAGAGATCATCTTATAATGCTACCGTCAATCAAAGCAAGATAAGATGCATAAAAGATAAACATCACATGCAATCAATATAAGTGATATGATATGGCCATCATCATCTTGTGCTTGTGATCTCCATCTCCGAAGCACCGTCATGATCACCATCGTCACCGGCGCGACACCTTGATCACCATCGTAGCATCGTTGTCGTCTCGCCAATCTTATGCTTCCACGACTATCGCTACCGCTTAGTGATAAAGTAAAGCATTACAGCGCAATTGCATTGCATACAATAAAGCGACAACCATATGGCTCCTGCCAGTTGCCGATAACTCGGTTACAAAACATGATCATCTCATACAATAAAATTTAGCATCATGTCTTGACCATATCACATCACAACATGCCCTGCAAAAACAAGTTAGACGTCCTCTACTTTGTTGTTGCAAGTTTTACGTGGCTGCTACGGGCTTAAGCAAGAACCGTTCTTACCTACGCATCAAAACCACAACGATAGTTTGTCAAGTTGGTGCTGTTTTAACCTTCGCAAGGACCGGGCGTAGCCACACTTGGTTCAACTAAAGTTGGAGAAACTGACACCCGCCAGCCACCTGTGTGCAAAGCACGTCGGTAGAACCAGTCTCGCGTAAGCGTACGCGTAATGTCGGTCCGGGCCGCTTCATCCAACAATACCGCCGAACCAAAGTATGACATGCTGGTAAGCAGTATGACTTATATCGCCCACAACTCACTTGTGTTCTACTCGTGCACAACATCAACGCATAAAACCTAGGCTCGGATGCCACTATCGGGGAACGTAGTAATTTCAAAAAAATTCCTATGCACACGCAAGATCATGGTGATGCATAGCAACGAGAGAGGAGAGTGTTGTCTACGTACCCTCGTAGACCGTTCGCGGAAGCGTTATATCAACACGGTTGATGTAGTCGTGCGTCTTCATGTCCGACCGATCCAAGTACCGAAAGCACGGCACCTCCGAGTTCTGCACACGTTCAGCTCGGTGACGTCCTCACCTTCTCGATCCAGCAAGAGGGGCGAAGTAGTAGATGAGTTCCGGCAGCACGACGGCGTGGTGATGGTGTTGGTGAAGAATAATGTCCGCAGGGCTTCGCCTAAGCACTACGAAAACTATGACGGAGGATAAACTAGAGGGGACGAGGTTGCCGGCACACAGCTTGGTGTTTCTTGATGTGTCTTTGGTGCTAGCCCTACCCCTCTATTTATATGTTGAGCCCTGGGGTCGAAACTTGGAGTAAAAGCCTCCTCAAAGTCGGTTTCACCCGAAAGGCAAGAGTCCTTCTCGGACTCTAGGGCTAGACGCCAGGGTTCCCGGCTTCTACCCCCTAGAGGCCAGGGTTCCTGGCGTCTAGCCTCTGGTCTCCTCAAAACTTCCTTTTGCACTTTCCAAAAGCCTCGTGGGCTTTCCCCTTTGGCCCAGATAAAGTGTTCTCGTGCCCAAACATTTCTGGAAACATCCGGAACCCTTCCGGAGATCAAACACTAATATCCCATATATCAAACTTTATCTTCGGACCATTCCGGAGTTCCTCGTCATGTCCGTGATCTCATCCCCGACCCCGAACAACATTCGGTCATCAACATACATATCTCATATAGTACTATATCGTCAATGAACGTTAAGCGTGCGGACCCTACGGGTTCGAGAACTATGTAGACATGACCGAGACACCTCTCTGGTCAATAGCCAATAGCGGGACCTGGATGCCCATATTGGCTCCTACATATTCTACAAAGATCTTTAACGGTCAGACCGCATAACAACATACGTTGTTCCCTTTGTCATCGGTATGTTACTTGCCCGAGATTCGATCGTCGGTATCTCAGTACCTAGTTCAATCTCGTTACCGGCAAGTCTCTTTACTCGTTTCGTAATACATCATCCCGCAACTAACTCATTAGTTGCAATGCTTGCAAGGCTTATAGTGATGTGCATTACCGAGTGGGCCTAGAGATACCTCTCCGACAATCGGAGTGACAAATCCTAATCTTGAAATACGCCAACCCAACAAGTACCTTTGGAGACACCTGTAGAGCACCTTTATAATCACCCAGTTACGTTGTGATGTTTGGTGGCACACAAAGTGTTCCTCCGGTAAACGGGAGTTGCATAATCTCATAGTCATAGGAACATGTATAAGTCATGAAGAAAGCAATAGCAACAAACTAAACGATCAAGTGCTAAGCTAACGGAATGGGTCAAGTCAATCACATCATTCTCCTAATGATGTGATCCCGTTAATCAAATGACAACTCATGTATATGGTTAGGAAACTTAACCATCTTTGATCAACGAGCTAGTCAAGTAGAGGCATACTAGTGACACTCTGTTTGTCTATGTATTCACACATGTATTATGTTTCCGGTTAATACAATTCTAGCATGAATAATAAATATTTATCATGATATAAGGAAATAAATAATAACTTTATTATTGCCTCCAGGGCATATTTCCTTCAATGCCCTCATGTCCGTATTTTATTTTTATCGACACCTCTATCTCTAAACATGTGGACATATTTTTCGATATCGGCTTTTCGCTTGAGGACAAGCGAGGTCTAAGCTTGGGGGAGTTGATACGTCCATTTTGCATCATGCTTTTATATCAATATTTATTGCATTATGGGCTGTTATTACACATTATGTCACAATACTTATGCCTATTCTCTCTTATTTTACAAGGTTTACATAAAGAGGGAGAATGCCGACAGCTGGGATTCTGGGCTGGAAAAGGAACAAATATTAGAGACCTATTCTGCACAGCTCCAAAAGTCCTGAAACTTCACGGATGATGTTTTCCAAATATATAAAAAATACCGAGCGCAAGAACCTCACCAGGGGGGCCTGATAGAGGCTAAGGTATCCCGATGTTTCGATGAGATGGTGGCTATCGTTTTCTGTGGGAGTCGACCTTGACGATCCGACTACGAACGTGCGAGACGTCGCGCCTTAGCAATCGCTAAACCAACTTCCGAGGGTTATTGACCACGCCGGAGCACAATCAACCTGACCACGAGGATCTGTTTCCTGCGAGCAAACGAAGAACAAGCAAGAAACTGAGATTGGAATCGAGATATTGCGAATATAAGATGAAAGCTTTATTGATCAAGGTGGGGTTCTGTGACGTCTTGGTTTGGTCGTTGGACACAAACGAAGTACGCGAAGTTGCAGCTATGGCGAACTTTTAATCTAAACAAAACCCAAAGTCTAAACGACGCCCTAAGGGCTGTATATATGGAGGAAGAGGGGGGAATTTCGTGGCCCTTGAGGGTGGGGTCCGAAACCAACCCTAACTCTTGTTTCCCCACACATACGGACTCTAAAAATAGCCTATACTTAAGTATTTAGAAATTACATGGGCCTGGCCCATTAATAAGGTGACGCAGCACCTAGAATAGCCTATGGACGAATATTATAAAGTGGCATATTGTATATTTCGTCCAAGGCTTCATGCACTCCTTATGGCGGCTTCAAAGTCCTAAAATCATCACTTGTAACTCCGTTCTTGATCCCCTTGCGCATGCCATCAACTCCATGCATGTTATTGCTCCAATGTTCATCCTTCTCCAAGCTAGGCCCTTCATTTGTAAGCAAAACAAATGTATCCAATTTAGGCAGCATCATAATCTCATGAACATTAGAATCATTACCAAGAAACGAAAGTACCTGGTAATTTAATTGGCGTGCGCGAGCTCTAGTAATTGGTCCAGTATATGTAACAGTAGGGGCTGTGGGTGTAACAATGGTATTGATGTCGTCATCATCCTCCCCTTCTTGAAATGAAGTCGTCCTCGACGGAAGCGCATCTTCCTCACCCAAATAAGGCTTCAAATCTGCAATGTTAAAAGTGGGACTAACCCCAAAATCTACATGTAGCTCATGTTTATATGCATTATCATTTATTTTCTCTAACACCTTAAAAGGACCATCAACATGTGGCATTAGCTTTGATTTGCGCAGATTAGGAAATCTATCTTTACGCAAATGTAACCAAACAAGATCTCCAGGCGCAAACACAACATGTTTTCTACCCTTATCTCCAGCAAGTTTATATTTAGCATTCATACGCTCAATGTTTTCCTTAGTTAACTCATGCATTTTTACAATCAATTCAGAACGTTCTTTAGCATCAAAATTAACCTTCTCTGAAGATGGAAGAGGCAACAAATCAATAGGTGCACGAGGTAGGAAACCATACACAATTTCAAAAGGGCACATCTTAGTAGTAGAATGCAATGAATGATTATAAGCAAATTCAATATGAGGCAAGCATTCTTCCCACATTTTCTTGTTATTCTTCAAAACAGCCCTAAGCATAGTAGACAATGTTCTATTGACTACTTCAGTTTGTCCATCAGTTTGGGGGTGACAAGTAGTACTAAAAAGCAGCTTAGTCCCCAACTTAGCCCATAAACATATCCAAAGGTGGCTAAGAAATTTAGTATCACGATCTGAAACAATAGTATTTGGCACACCATGTAAGCGAATAATTTCACGAAAGAACAAATCAGCAACATTAACAGCATCATCGCTTTTATGACATGGTATAAAGTGTGCCATTTTCGAGAACCTATCCACGACAACAAATATGCTATCCCTCCCCTTCTTTGTTCGAGGTAAACCTAAAACAAAGTCCATAGATATATCCTCCCAAGGAACACTAGGTACAGGCAAAGGCATATATAAACCATGAGGATTGAGTCGTGACTTAGCTCTTTGACATGTAGTGCAGCGAGCAACAAAACGCTCAACATCCCATCTCATCTTTGGCCAAAAGAAATGTGTAGCAAGTATATCCTCCATCTTCTTGACGCCAAAGTGTCCCATTAATCCTCCTCCATGCGCCTCCTGCAACAACAAAATATGAACGGAGCTAGCTGGAATGCATAGCTTGTTAGCACGAAACACAAATCCATCGTTAAGAACGAACTTGTTCCAAGTTCTCCCTTCCTTACAATTCTGCAATACATCTTTAAATTCAGCATCATGAACATATTGATCTTTGATGGTCTCCAAACCAAATATTTTAAAGTCAAGTTGTGAAAGCATAGTATAACGACCAGACAAGGCATCAGCAATAACATTTTCTTTACCCTTCTTGTGTTTAATGACATAAGGGAAAGTCTCAATGAATTCAACCCATTTAGCATGTCTACGGTTCAGTTTTGCTTGACTTTTAATGTGTTTCAAAGATTCATGATCAGAATGTATAACAAATTCCTTGGGCCATAAATAATGTTGCCATGTTTCTAAGGTCCGAACAAGAGCATATAATTCTTTATCATAAGTAGAATAGTTCAGACTAGGCCCACTCAATTTTTCAGAAAAGTATGCAACAAGTTTTCCATCTTGTAATAACACACCTCCTAATCCAATTCCACTAGCATCACATTCAAGCTCAAAAGTCTTATTGAAATTAGGAAGTTGGAGTAAAGGAGCATGTGTCAACTTATCTTTCAATACCGTGAAAGCTTCTTCCTGTGCGGTACCCCAAACAAAAGGCACATCCTTCTTTGTAAGCTCGTTGAGAGGTGCAGCAATGGTGCCGAAATCTCTCACAAAACGCCTATAGAAACCAGCGAGGCCAAGGAAACTCCTCACTTGTGTGACCGTTTTGGGCTGCGGCTAACTCTCAATAGCTTCAATCTTGGCTTTATCAACTTCAATTCCCCGTGGAGTAACAACATAGCCAAGAAAAGATACTCGGTCGGTGCAAAAGGTGCACTTTCCAAGGTTTCCAAACAAACGTGCATCACGTAGAGCAATAAAAACAGCACATAAATGTTCCAAATGTTCCTCCAAAGATTTGCTATAAATCAATATGTCATCAAAGTAAACTACCACAAATCGTCCAATGAAAGCACGTAAAACTTCATTCATTAATCTCATGAAAGTACTAGGTGCATTAGTTAACCCAAAAGGCATGACTAACCACTCATATAATCCAAACTTAGTTTTAAATGGTGTTTTCCATTCATCACCCAATTTCATACGAATTTGATGGTATCCACTACACAAATCAACTTTGGAGAATATTGTAGAGCCACTCAATTCATCAAGCATATCATCTAGCCTAGGAATAGGATGACGATAACGAATAGTAATATTATTAATGCCTCTACAATCAACGCACATACGTGACGTACCATCCTTTTTCGGCACTAAATTGATAGGAACAACACAAGGACTAAGGGATTCGCGTATATAACCTTTGTCGAGCAGTTCTTGTACTTGACGCATAATCTCCTTCGTCTCCTCTGGATTGGTACGGTATGGTGCACGGTTGGGTAGCGAAGCACCGGGAATTAAGTCAATTTGATGCTCAATCCCTCGAATAGGTGGTAATCTCGGTGGCACGTCTTGTGGAAAGACGTCATCGAACTCCTGCAAAATGTTAGTGACAGCAGGGGGCAAAGAGGAAGGCACGTCCTCGAATGAAAATAATGCCTTTTTGCACACAAAAGCATAGCAAACAGATTTGCTAAAATCTAGCTCATCAATATCAGATTTGGTGGCAAGTAAACATGCACTTTTCAATTTAATTTCAGAAACAACAGTAGATGGTTTATTATTAGGCTTCATTTGGTGCTCAAATTCTTTTGCCACAATCTGATTTTCACTCTTATTTGTCTCCTGTTTTGCTTTATTAGCTCTATTAATATCATCTTTCAAAATGGAATCAGGAGTCATAGGAAGCAAAGTAATATTTTTATCGTTATGAACAAGAGTATACTGATTGCTTCTACCATGGTGTACAGAATTTTTATCAAATTGCCATGGTCTACCAAGTAATAAGGAACATGCTTGCATAGGTACCACATCACAATCAACATAATCAGCATATATAGAGATACTAAAATGCACACAAATAGTACGTGTTACCTTAACCTTGCCGCTGTTGTTGAACCATTGGATGTAGTAAGGATGTGGATGTGGTCTTGTGGTGAGAGAAAGCTTCTCCACCATCTCCATGCTAGCCAAGTTGTTGCAGCTCCCTCCGTCTATGATGACGCGCACAGAACGTTCCTTCACAACTCCCTTGGTATGGAAAAAATTGTGCCTCTGATTTTGCTCAGCTTGTGTGATCTACACACTCAAAACACGCTGAGCAACTAAACATTCATACCTGTCAGCGTCTTCAGGAGCCATGTATTGCGTCTCATGATCAGAATCATCTCCACCATGTTCTTCACGTGTAATAAGAGCCAAAGTCTCCTCATCATAGTCACTAGCGGACTCATATCCACCATCCGCGGTAGCAATCATCACACGTGGAGATTTGCATTCTCTCGCATAATGACCTCCTCCCTTACAACGATGACAAATAATATCACTTGTGTGCCCTGTTGATGCCATGGAAGAAGAAGAACGCTGTGCAGGCCCCGCAGGTGCGCTCTTGGAAGATAATGTATTGCGTCTCATGATCAGAATCGTCTCCACCATGTTCTTCACGTGTAATAAGAGCCAAAGTCTCCTCATCATAGTCACTAGCGGACTCATACCCACCATCCTCAGTAACAATCATCACACGCTTAGATGGGCATTCTCTCGCATAATGACCTCCACCCTTGCAACGTCAACAAATAATATCATGTGTTTGCCCTGTTGATGCCATGGATGAAGAAGAGCTCTTTGCAGGCCCAGAAGGTGTGCTCTTGGCAGATAGTGGTGATTGTGCTTGCTTTATTGTATCATGGTTGGAGGTGGCAGCCGACGGAGGCGCCGGTGTAGCAGAACGTGTGGAAGTAGATGATGCACGTGGTGTCCATGATGAAGGTCGACCTGCAGAAAAGTTACTCCGCGCCAATGCCTGTCGATCCTGCACTTCACGTTCAGCTTTACAAGCAAGATGGAATAAACGAGTGATATTAGTATACTCCTTATACTCTAGAATCGTCTGAATCTCTCTATTTAATCCATCCATAAAACATGCAAGCATAGCTTCATTCTCCTCAACAATACCACATCTAATCATGCCAGTTTGTAATTCCTGATAATATTCTTCTACAGAATTTTTCCCCTGTCTTAAGCGCTGCAATTTTTGAAGTAATTCACGTTGATAATATGGTGGAACCCAACGAATACGCATAGCAGTTTTCAAAGCAGCCCAAGTAGCCGGAATAGGATATAATCTACAATGCTCAGACCACCAAACACATGCAAAACTAGTGAAAGCACAAACAGCAGCAGGAACACGTCTCTCCTTGGGATATTGTAAACATGTAAATCGTTGTTCAGTTTCTAACTCCCAAGTAAGATATATATCAGGAACATATCTACCCTCAAATGGTGGAATATTCAATTTTAGTTTAGGGAGATGGTCATGATCTCGTACCTGAGGGTGAGCCCTACCATTGCCATTATTTGCATGTGGACGACCTGGTGGTTGCTGTGCTGGTGGTGGCACGTAGTTCTGATTTTGATCAACCTCATCCTCATAATCTCCCACATAATCATCCTCCTCCACATCAGTAGTAGGAGCCACAGAAGTATCAATAGCAGCACCAGCAGTTTGGCCCGACTGAAGAGGGACACGGCTCGCTCGGCGGAGGGCTGTTTCCCGACGTGGAGGTAGTCGATGTTGTTGCTGTTGTTGCAGAGGTGCGGCAGGAGCAGCCGGTGGTGGTGGTGGAAGACGCGAAAGCAATTCAGCAAACTTGTTATCGAGCTTTGTTTCAAACGTCTTCTCCATGCCATCTATCTTCTCCATGGCCTCTTCAAATCTGTTTATCACATCTTGCACCTGTCCACTCATCATTTGCTGAAACGTATCATGAAGCTCCTTGTTCGTCAAGTTCTCCCAGTCAGTCTCGTCGACTTGTGATCCTGGCATGGTTAGCAGCAATAGAAACACACAAGAATATGATCCTACAGACTACTAACAAGTGGTGGTGGTGGCGGGTGTCACAAATCCGTCAAGCAAATCTCAAATTCTTACCAGTTCTTACCCAGCAGCAGGCGGTGATCGGCAACCATTGTAGTCAAAACTCTCAAAAGCTTGGATAGAGCGATTGCCAGAGAGAGTCAAACGCACGATGTAGATGTATGTGGAGCTGGGAAGGCTTATAGTATGGTAGCAAAAAGGGTCAGCAATAATCAATTCAGAGATGCAAAGTTGAATAAACGCTCAACGACGGTACTGTGCTGGTCCTAGGCTAGATCGTGCTAGAGACGCGAGCCTAGAACACTAACAAAATCACGGCGCTGCACGTAAATAAGGGAAAAGCACACTCTGGAACTCTTTTTTTTCGCTCTTTTTTTTGCGCTCCTTTTTTTGCGCTCCTCTTTTTTTTGCGAAAAATCACTATAATGGCGAGTGTCTCAAAACTCTTCCCTCGTCAAACTGATAGGATGGGCACAAATTTTTTTTTTCATTTTTTTTCGGAAATCAGGGCAGCGACGACGAAAAAGTGCGACAAAAAATCACTATGATGGCACGTGGCTCAAAAGACTCAGAAAAGCCTAAAAATAGGATAGGGAAAAAAAATTTTGCCCGTGAAATTTTTGGCCTAAAAACTGCCCGGGGGTCTCCAGACTCTTTTTTTTCCGAGACCTACGCAGGCAAGGAAACACGAATCAGAATTTAGATTGATCTCAAGAACAAACCTAATATGAGAAGAACTCGGATTGGTGGTGGATATATGGTTGTGGTATATGGCAGCGGTGGTGGTATATGGTAGCGGTGGTGGTATATGGATACAGATTGGTGGTGGTATATGGATATGGATTCAGAGCGGTGGCGGATAAGCAAAAGTGGTAGATGGGCGATGATGATGGTGCGGCGGCGGCGTGACAACTTATGACCAGAACTTGAAACTCTAAGACCAGCAACTTGACACGACGATGCAACCGCAAATTCAACAAAGCAAAAACCCTAAAAAGATAATGTAAAGGCTCAGATTGGTTCCGATATGATGAACTAACCCTAATTTTTTTGTGTCTTTTTCGTGGACTGTAGGTATGAAGAACAGACTCGATCTAATCTATGAAAAACTGTAAAATCTCACCGAGCAACCTGGAAATCTGATACCACTTGATAGAGGCTAAGGTGTCCCGATGTTTCGATGAGATGGTGGCTATCGTTTTCTGTGGGAGTCGACCTTGACGATCCGACTACGAACGTGCGAGACGTCGCGCCTTAGCAATCGCTAAACCAGCTTCCGAGGGTTATTGACCACGCCGGAGCACGATCAACCTGACCACGAGGATCTGTTTCCTGCGAGCAAACGAAGAACAAGCAAGAAACTGAGATTGCAATCGGGATATTGCAAATATAAGATGAAAGCTTTATTGATCAAGGTGGGGTTCTGTGACGTCTTGGTCTGGTCGTTGGACACAAACGAAGTACGCGAAGTTGCAACTATGGCGAACTTTTAATCTAAACAAAACCCAAAGTCTAAACGACGCCCTAAGGGCTGTATATATGGAGGAAGAGGGGGGAATTTCGTGGCCCTTGAGGGTGGGGTCCGAAACCAACCCTAACTCTTGTTTCCCCACACATACGGACTCTAAAAATAGCCTATACTTAAGTATTTCGAAATTACATGGGCCTGGCCCATTAATAAGGTGACGCAGCACCTAGAATAGCCTATGGACGAATATTATGAAGTGGCATCTTGTATATTTCGTCCAAGGCTTCATGCACTCCTTATGGTGGCTTCAAAGTCCTGAAATCATCACTTGTAACTCCGTTCTTGATCCCCTTGCGCATGCCATCAACTCCATGCGTGTTCTTGCTCCAATGTTCATCCTTCTCCAAGCTAGGCCCTTCATTTGTAAGCAAAACAAATGTATCCAATTTAGGTAGCATCATAATCTCATGAACATTAGAATCATTACCAAGAAACAAAAGTACCTGGTAATTTAATTGGCGTGCGCGAGCTCTAGTAATTGGTCCAGTATATGTAACAGTAGGGGCTATGGGTGTAACAATGGTATTGATGTCCTCATCAGGGCCACACCCTTCCCACGAGGGTGGGGGGCGCGCCCTACCCCCCAGGGCGCGCCCCTACCTCGTGGGCCCCTTGGTGGCACTCCGGTGGCCATCTTCTTCTATACGAAGTCTTTCGATGGAAAAAAACCATAAGCCATCTTCTCGGACGAAACTCCGCCGCCACGAGGCGGAACCTTGGCGGAATCAATCTAGGGCTCTGGCGGAGCTGTTCTGTCGGGGAAACTTCCCTCCCAGAGGGGAAATCATCACCATCGTCATCACCAACGCTCCTCTCATCGGGAGAGGGCAATCTCCATCAACTTCTTCATTAGCACCATCTCATCTCAAAACCCTAGTTCATCTCTTGTATCCAATTCTTGTCTCCGAGTCCGGGATTGGTGCTAGTAGGTTGCTAGTAGTGTTAATTACTCCTTGTAGTTGATGCTAGTTGGTTTAATTGTTGGAAGATCATATGTTCAGATCCTATATGCATATTAATACCCCTATGATTATGAACATGCTTATGCTTTGTGAGTAGTTACTTTTGTTCCTGAGGACATGGGAGAGGTCTTGCTATTAGTAGTCATGTGAATTTGGTATTCGTTTGATATTTTGATGAGATGTATGTTGTCTCTCCTCTAGTGGTGTTATGTGAACGTCGACTACATTACACTTCACCATTTTTGGGCCTAGAGGAAGGCATTGGTAAGTAATAAGTAGATGATGGGTTGCTAGAGTGACAAAAGCTTAAACCCTACTTTATGCGTTGCTTCGTAAGGGGCTGATTTGGATCCATATGTTTCATGCTAAGGTTAGGTTTACCTTAATACTTTTGTTGTATTTGCGGATGCTTGCAATAGAGGTTAATCATAAGTGGGATGTTTGTCCAAGTAAGGACAGCACCCAAGCACCGGTCCACCCACATACCAAATTATCAAAGTACCGAACGGGAATCATATGAACGTGATGAAAACTAGCTTGACGATATTCCCATGTGTCCTCGGGAGCGCTTTACATCATATAAGAGTTTGTCCAGGCTTGTTCTTTGCTACAAAAGGATTGGGCCACCTTGCTGCACTTTATTTACTTTTGTTACTTGTTGCTCGTTACAAATTATCCTATCACAAAACTATCTGTTACCACTTATTTCAGTACTTGCAGAGAATACCTTGCTGGAAACCGCTTATTATTATGCTCATCATTGGGTTTGACACTCTTACTTATCGAAAGGACTACTATAGATCCCCTATACTTGTGGGTCATCAGTTTGCACTTGGAGAAGAGCCTTGGAGGAAAAAAATCATGAATGCCAAAAAATAGTTTAGAAACGAGAGGGATTTATAATGCAAGCTTGTTGCGGTCACTACTAGGAAAAGGGATATAGATGAAATTGACACTAATGGCGCACCAGACATGTGGTGCACCACTACTATATACTAATGGCGCCCCATGTGTTGGTGCGCCATTAGTGTCCAAATACTAATGACGCACCACATCCACGATGCGCCATTAGTAACAAGATTTTTTTATTTTTTTAAAACTAGTAATGGCGCACCAGGGGTTAGTGCGCCATCACTAGTTAAACTAGTAATGGCGCACCATATCCACGGTGCACCATTGGTACATTTTTTTCAATTTTTTTTCAATTTTTTTATTTTTTTTCAAAACTAGTAATGGCGCACCAGGGGATAGTGCGCCATTACTAGTTTAACTAATAATGGCGCACCACATCCACGGTGCGCCACTAGTATTTTTTTTCAATTTTTTTTATATTTTTTAAAAACTAGTAATGGTGCACCGTGGGAGTGGTGCGCCATTACTAGTTCAACTAGTAATGGCGCACCACTCCCACGGTGCGCCATTACTAACTTGGCCCAAAAATTCCATCGCATGCACCCCCTTGTGGACCGCCTTTTTAGTTTTCAAAAAAATAAAAGAAAATGATGAAAATGTCAAAAAAATAAAAGAAAATAAGTTTCCCAGGTGATATGTGGTCTAGTTTTTGGGAAAATTTACAAATACGAATTTCAACTTTATTTGCAAAATCTCTCTGGAATTTGTAAAATGGGCATAACTTTTGCATACGAACTCGGATTAAAAAGTTTTCTATATGAAAAATCATCTACTCGAAAAGTTACATCTGAATTTAACGGGTGAACCTTGTTAAACATTTTCAAAATCCTCAAAAACCTAACAGAAAAAAGTTACGGGGCTTTTAAGATCTGGAGGCAAAAAATTCAAAAAAAATTCAAACTTACTAGTGGCGCACCGTATGCTAGGTGCGCCACTAGTAACAGAAAAAAATTAGTTTTGATTTTTTTCGGGATTTTTTTTCAAAATATGATACGTAATATGAACGTAAGTTTGAAATGTTTTTTCAAAATTTCATCACACTCATGAACATGAACAAAGTTCTAAACATCAACAAGGTTTAATAGGATTGATATGCTAGATATATCAACAAGTGCGTGTGAAGTGAGCTGGTGCTGGATAGAACTCTGAAGTTAAGCGTGCTTGGCCTGGAGTAGTGTGAGGATGGGTGACCTTTCGGGAAGTTTGACCACAGAGTGCGATTTGACCTGAGATTAAGCATATTGACCGAGATTAAGCCATAGTGACCCGAGATTAAGAAAAAAATAAAAAAAAATTGAATTTTTTTTATTACTAATGGCGCACTTCTATGTGGTGGTAATGGCGCACCTCTAGGCATACTAATGGCGAAAAACTGGTGCGCCACTAGTAGGCCTTTTCCTAGTAGTGGGTTAATTCCAAACTAATGGAATATTTTATATAGGTCCCTAATATTGGGTGGATATGTTATATAGAGAACTCACCATGTGAATTCCCTCGGTTTAAATGGATCCGAGAAGAAAGCAATGATGCAATGCACATGATGCAATGAAGAAAGCAATGAACCGAACAAATCACACGACGAAACCCGGAAACCCTGGAAGGAATCTGAAGCGCCGGTCTTGGGGCATCACACTCGATGCTATCGCTATGTCGTGCTACCTACCACTTGTTTATAAAGTCTCCCAAATTGCCATGATAGCCTCTAACCTTTTTCACCCTTCCTAGCAAACCGTTGTTTGGCTATGTTACCGCTTTGCTCAGCCCCTCTTATAGCGTTGTTAGTTGTAGGTGCAGTTGCAGGTTGTTCCATGTTTTGACATGGATATCATGGGATATCACAATATCTCTTATTTAATTAATGCACATATATACTTGGTAAAGGGTGGAAGGCTCGGCCCTATGCCTGGTGTTTTGTTCCACTCTTGCCGCCCTAGTTTCCGTCATACCGGTGTTATGTTCCTTGATTTTGCTTCCTAACACGGTGAGGGGTATGGGGCCCTCTTGACAGTTCGCTTTGAATAAAACTCTTCCAGCAAGGCCCAACATTGGTTTTACCATTTGCCTAATAACAACTAAAACTTGCATAGGGACTTTCCAGACCCCGAGGATTTTTAATCACCCCCCCGGCCAGTGCTCCTCCGAGTGTTGGTCCAAACCGGGCGATGTCCGGTGCCCCTGGGCAACCAGGGTCTCAGCCAACCCGACGTCTTGCCGATCCGGTCTGCCCTAACAACGAGATACGTGCGGCTCCTATCGGGATTTGTCGGCACATCGGGAGGTCTTGCTGGACTTGTTTTACAATTGTCGAAATGTCTTGTGCACTGGGGTTCCGAGTCTGATCGGGTGTCTGCGATGGAGGATTGTCTTCGCGGATAGTGAGCTTGTCATGGGCTAAGTTGGGACACCCCTATAGGGTTTAAACTTTCGAGAGCCATGCCCGCGGTTATGTGGAAGATGGGAATTTGTTAATATCCTGTTGTAGAGGACTTGAAATAAATCAACTAAAATACACCAACCGCGTTGCGTAACCGTGACTGTCTCTTTTCGGGTGCATTCGAGAAGAGAACACGGTTGGGTTATGTTTGAACGTAAGTAGTTCAGGATCACTTATTGATCATTACTAGTTTGCGACCATTTGCGTAGTTTCTCATTGTACTCTTTACTCGTAAGTTAGCCACCATACATTGCTTAGTCGCTGCTGCAACCTCACCACTTATCCATTCCATACCCATTAAGCTTTGCTAGTCTTGATACCCATGGTAATGGGATTGCTGAGTCCTCGTGGTTCATAGATTACTACACCAACAGTTGCAGATACAAGTAATGCTATGATCATGACGCGAGAGCGATGTTTGCTTGTTTTGGAGTTCTTCTTATTTTTCGTCGATCTTGGGTTAGGTTCCTGGTCGGCAGCCTGGGCTAGCAGGGTGGATGTCGTTTGAGTTTCTGTTTGTGTTTCATCTGTAGTCACATGTTGTTCTATGTATGATGCATTGATGTATTCATGTGGCATGTGTATGCCTTTTGTATGTATCGTAACTATTATGTAATGGTATGATGTAATGATATCCACCTTGCAAAAGCGTGTCAATACACGGTACTATCCTTGGTGGGACCTTTGAGTTCCTTTAGGATAGAGTCAGATATTGGGCGTGGCAAGTTGGTATCAGATCCTTGACCGACCATAGGAGCCCCCTTGTTTGATCATGTAGTTTGGCCGTTGTCGAGTCTAGAAGAAAACTTTTTCGGAGTCTAGTCATATCTGAGAGTAGGAGTTCTTATTACTCCTCAGTCCCTTCGTCGCTTTGGTGAGAAATCTTGTCGTAGGTGTTTTGATATACTCCTCTTCCCCTTCAAAACTTGTTAGGTTCACGCACTTATTTTCGTTCATTGTGATGTCAACTCTTTTCATACGGTGCTTTTCTCATCAAGTTGTTTCGATCCCCGTCACCTTTGAGGAGATCAGTCCTTGGTTCTTTCTCAACGATGTTGTTATCCCGTATGAATTGTCTTTCTTTTTCCCACCCGCCCACCCCTTTTTCTTCTCGGAGCCAAAATTCTTAATCGAGTATCCATCCTACTCATGTGAAGCCTTTGCATTCTTTCCTCAATTATTTCAACCGGTGCTTTTCCTCTTCAAATTATTTGTCGATTCCCCATCCCAAGTTGCCTATGTTTTCCCGCCCTCCCACCATTTTTCTTCCCGGAGTCTAATCCTCTATTTGAGCATCAATTTTCATTCGTGCGGAGCCCCTTCAGTCTTTCCTCAATTGTCTTAACCGGTGAATTCTCGTCTAGTTCATCATTGTTCGTCTCATTTTCTTTCCAGTGGATCCAATTCAAGTTTTTCGTTGTTGATCATATCTTTTCATCGACTCAAGTGTTTCCCTTGATTGTTCGCCTCTCGCCATTTAATCATTCCGGAGTGATGAAGATATCTTAGAAGATTCATGTTTGCATTCAATTATTTCGAGGTTGTCACCTCATTCGAGTCTTTCAATCGTTCCGGTGCACCATTTCTCTCTCCAACAATCCTTTCCAATGATGCTTCTTTTCAGTGGGCCCTAACCAACAGGTCTTTTCCCAGGATCATACCAGACTCTTCCAATCTTCCCGGAGTTATTCTCAAATTCTTTTCTAAGTATGAGGTAAGTATGAAATTCATTAGTCAGATGCTTTTCCAAGATCGATTTCAAATTATTTTCATTGTTGGCTCTACCTCTTCGCTTTCATTATCCCAGAATATCCCAACAATTCTTCAGGGTGTTCCTCATTGTCGTTCTCAACCTTTGAAGACCAAAGAAAAGTTTCCCCTAAATCTTGTCCGTTCTCTCAGAGATTTGTGGTTCTAGCTTCATGTTATCCTCTCAAATTGTTTCCAGTCATGCGATTCTTTTCTTACCCATCCGGAGTATTTCAGGAGTTGTTTTTCCATTTCGAGTATCAGGAGGCCTCCATTTTAGAAGATTCCTTCGTTCCAAGTTTCAGCTTTGTTCATTCCCATACTTGCACCGGTGCTTCGTTCAAGCATTCTTAATTAGTTCGCGATCTCTTCATTCTCTTGAATCTTAATTCCCGCAAGTATCTTTGTGCTTTTTCTAATTCTTCCCAGCGAGGAATTCTCTTTCTTCTTTCTTCATTCGTTTTCAAATTCTTATGGTGGTTTGTTCAAGATGCCTTTTTCCTTTGTTACCATATCAATTCATTCGTTCTTTCCAGCCCTGCCGGTGGTTCGGGAAGAACTTCTCAAGTTTGCGCTATATCTCTCTTCAATTCTTTTTAAGAAGAATATGTGGCATGCCAAATCCATTTGTCATCAATTAAATTTGATGAAGTATAAGCATAACGTAATTATTATTCTCATTTCATCGTGTCCAAGAAATTCCTTGCTTCGAAGATTTCTCATGATGAATAATCTCTCGGTTCTAAGTCATCCATTTTTCTTTTCTGAAGTTCAAAGTTTTCTTGGTTATATCATCGGAATCTCCATCTTAATCATCGCAAGGCTCTAATTTATTCTTTTCATCCTTCAACGCTATCTCATCATCCCTTTTGTTACCGGAGTTCTTCATGGGGGTTCATCATGATTTAATTCATTCTTCAAGAGTTCATCAAGATTCTTATTGGAGCTCAAGTATCTTTTCTTCTTGCGTCTCGAAGTGCACTTAATTCTCCGTATTCTTTTGAAGTGGAGTTTTGCATTTCTTCGTTCTTCTCAGCTATTCAATCATTTCCGTTTGTGGCCGGTTATCACCACATAATTTCGAGATGTTTTTCCATAAGTCCACAACAAGCTTATTCTTTTGTTGTTGATTTTCCAACAATTTCGTTCAATTCTTCCTTCTAAGGATGTTTTCAATCTCATTCGTGGTAGAAGTTGTCATATTCTTCTCCGTTCTTTTCATTCAACTATTTCAATTCTTCCGGAGGCATTGTGCTGTTCCTCTCGTCAAGTACCGTTCCATCTTGTGATAATGTTCTATTCCATTCCATGTTCAACCGGGATGCTATCCCAATTCTTTCATTTTACTCCTTTTCTTGTCTTCTTCTAAGCGGAGTGGTTTCAGAGTCTATCTTATTCCTTGAGCTTTTGATTCACGTCATAAACACCGTTCTTCTTTTTACCCGAGTGCTCTTGATGTTGTTCATCTTCTCTCTTGCGCTCGTGTTTCACCTCATCCTCTTTCTCTTTCACCTCATTCCCAAGATCTCGGGACGAGATCTCTTGTTAGTGGAGGAGAGTTGTGACGCCCCTTGTCCGTTGCGCCAGGTGTCTTCCAGTCATTCGTCGTTGTTGCCATGTCATTTGCTTGCGTGTTGCATTTTGCCATGTCATCATGTGCATTGCATCCTCATATTTTCAAAACTTGCATCTAATCATTTTATCGGTTGTCTGTTTAGGAATCTGACACTCTCACATGCACCCGTTGCACCTTTCAGATCTTGTTTCGTGAGCAGGAGAAAAACATTCTCGGAATGGGCCGAGATTTGTCGAGTGGTCTTGGTATATCACCGGTAGACCACCTGTCAAATTCCGTTCCATTTGGAGGTTGTTTGATGCCCCAACGGTTAACCGCGTTAATCAAAAAAACCCCTTCTCTTTGCAGCCCAGCACCCCTCCACAATAGCCCACTAGCCCATATAAATGCCCTCCATGCTCTCCATCGTCGGATCACGATCGTGTGGGCGAAAACCACACCTCATTTGGACTCTCCTACGCCCCTCTACCTATTTAAACACCCCCCCGAAATTCACGGATAAACCCTAGCCTTCCTCTTCCTCGCGCTGCCAGACATGTCCAGCAGCCACGTCGCCCGAGGCAATCAGGGCATGCCACGTCGCCCAGCCGCCTCTCCCCTCCACTCCCGTCGCGCCATGCGTCCACCCCGGCCTCCCCACTCCGCGCAGCCCGCAGCCGGCCTATGGGGCCCATCTGGCCGCCGTCGCCTCCCGCGCGGGCCCGGTCCCTGTTACCGCTTCATCGCCGGCGCCGCCGGTCACCGCCACCTGCACCTCCACACCGCGCCTCGCCGCTCCGCCGCCAGCGCGCCCGCACGCCACCACTGTCGCCTCGCTGCGCTGCCACACCACCGCGCGCCACCGTCGCCACCACCTCGCCGGAAGCTCGCCGACCGGATCCACCCCCGCTTGGAAAAGATTCACCAAGTCCCTCATTCAAACACCGCCCCGCGCCGTATGTCTCCGTCCCGGAATTGCCCCGTCCACTTTTCCCCGGGGGTGAGATTTTCTCAAAGTCCCTAAAGATCCATGTCATGTGTGCATGTTTGACCGGCCATAAGTTTGTGTCGGTTGCTTCATTTTGCATGTATGATATATCAAAATGTTCATCTCTGAGTGCTCTACATGCTAGTGTAAATTGCATGCATGTTACTGTTATTCTTGATATCCTAATCATTATTGCAAGAGTGCTATATGATGTTAACTGCTGGAAATTGTCATAACTTGTTGATTTGTCTTTTTCCTAGCATTTTGTGTGTTTGTCTTTTGTGCATCGTGGCTACATGTTTTAGGAGCATCTTCGTGTCGTCTTTACAACGGTGAAATCCATGTATTTTTACGTGTCTTGTGGTGACTAGCACAAGCTTGCAAAGTGTGCCACTTGATGTTGCTCATTTATGAGACTTAGTGATTTTGCTAAGTTTGTAACTGTTACTTGATGTTGCCTCCTAAGTTCGATGCTACCATCAATTCCATGCATAATATGGAGATGCCTAGTTGACATGTTTTGATGTCCATGCTATGCTCCATCACACCATGCCTTTTGGTGCCTCATATATGTCATGTAGAGTATGTTTTCCTTGCCATGAACATGCCTAAATGATGTTCCAATTTTCTGTTAACTTCATGATGCCATGTTGTGAGCTTGTTATTGATTAATCTATGCCTCTTTTGGAGTTGCTTCAATTACATGATTTGAAATATGCTATGAGTAGTTCTCCCATATTCCAAGATTGTTAATTTTGGACTTCATATGACCTCTGTTCCAAGCTTGCAAACATGCTATGTTGTTGTTGCTGTTTTACACTTGCTGAAACTGTTACACCATTCAAAGTCTTGATGATTCCCACTAGTCTATGAGCCATATGAATATGATGCCTTGATGTTATTTTCTCCTTGTTATGTGTACTTTGATGCCATGCCCTTGGTTGCCATATACCTTGCGGTAGCTTGTCTCTTTCTTGTTCTCAAGTTGACATCATGCTAAATCTATCAACTTGTTAACAACATCTTCCTTTTTTGAAAGCATCATAGTAATTACTCCATGCTTCATATGAACTTGTGCCTATGGACTAAGTTGAAGTATATCATGTCTACTACATGCCCATGTCTTTTTCATATTTATTAAAGTTGTTATGCTTGTTGTTATGTGCCTCTAAAGTCAGTATCATAATGTTATTGTTTTGCATTCCCAGATTTCCTCTAAGTCTGAGAATCAGCTTATATTTTGTTGCATCTTGTCTTTCTGCTTGTCATTGAGCTATGGGTCATATGGAGATGCTTAGTAATAATGTTTTGCCATGTTCAACCTATACTTTAATGGCATGCTTTTTTGCCATGATCTTGAACTATATCATCATTGTTTCATGCCTCCAACATGTCAATATGTTATTTCTGCTCACATGTGTGACCTGTATTTCACTAAGTCATAATCTGTGTTATTAAGTTGCTTTTTGCATTGATCGTATGGGTTTAATCCTGATGCCTATGAACCTAAACCTTAATGATATTTTAAGCATGTTGTCTATACTTTGAGTGCATATCAAGATTATGCCCATATGTTTTCGGTAGCTAGTTGTTTCCTTGATTGCAAAGTGCTTAGTTGCTATTTGGGGCAGATTGTGTTTGAAACTTGTATTGAGTGTATGTGTTGAACCGTTGCTCTGTTTTGAGCATGCTCTATATGAAACTTTCTTAGTTTTGCATGTAGTTTCATCATGCCATGTTGAATCCATGTTTTGGAGTGTTTGTGATGTTGTTTTTCTTGCATTTGCTTCAATGCCATGTTTAACCTGTTTTGATCATATCTTCTAGGCTGTAGCTCCGAATTAAACGAACTTTATATGTAACTTGACTAGAAAACCATGTAGATCATCTTGGTGCACTTTAACTTGATGTTTAACAACATCAACATTATGCGTTATTCGGATCTGAACCAATTTCGAAATTTCATATGAGGACTTACCGGAATTGTCATATGTTGTTTCCGGCCTCATTTAAACTTGCTTTGATGTGTTGTTCTTGTATGCATCATCTCTTGCCATGAGTAGCATCATGTAGCCTTGTCATGCATCATACTTGGTCGAGCATCATATCATGTTTATGTGCTTGTGTGTTTACCATGTTGTTTGCTTCTTTCCGGTTGTGCTCATTCTCGATAGTTCCTGTTTCGTTGCGATTGTAAGGATTCGTTGGACTACGTGGCTTCGTCTTCTTCATGGACTCGTTCTTCTTTCTAGCGGGATTTCAGGCAAGATGAATGTCACCTTGGATCTCACTACTATATTTGCTATGCTAGTTGTCTCGATGCTATCGCTGTGTCACGCTACCTACCACTTGTTTATCAAGCCTCCCAAATTGCCATGGTAGCCTCTAACCTTTTTCATCCTTCCTACCAAACCGTTGTTTGGCTATGTTGCCGCTTTGCTCAGCCCCTCTGATAGCATTGGTTGTTGCAGGTGCAGTTGCAGGTTGTTCCATGTTGGGACATGGATATCATGGGATATCACAATATCTCTTATTTAATTAATGCCCATATATACTTGGTAAAGGGTGCAAGGCTCGTCCCTATGCCTGGTGTTTTGTACCACTCTTGCCGCCCTAGTTTCCGTCATACCAGTTTTATGTTCCTTCATTTTGCGTCCCTAACAGGGTGAGGGGTATGGGGCCCTCTTGACAGTTCGCTTTGAATAAAACTCTTCCAGCAAGGCCCAACATTGGTTTTACCATTTGCCTAATAACAACCTAAACTTGCATCGGGACTTTCCAGACCACGAGGATTTTTAATCAACCCCCCCGGGCCAGTGCTCCTCCGAGTGTTCGTCCAAACCGGGCAATGTCTGGCGCCCCCTGGGCAACCAGGGTCTCAGCCAACCTGACGTCTTGCCCATCCGGTGTGCCGTGAGAACGAGATACGTGCAGATCCTATCGGGATTTGTCGGCACATCGGGATGTCTTGCTGGACTTGTTCTACCATTTTTGAAATGTCTTGTGCGCCGGATTCCGAGTCTGATTGGGTGTCCCGCGATGGAGGATTGTCTCTGCTGATCGTGAGCTTGTCATGGGTGAAGTTTGGACACCCCTCCAGGGTTTAAACTTTCGAGAGCCATGCACACGGTTATGTGGCAGATGGGAATTTGTTAATTTCTGGTTGCAGAGGACTTGAAGTAAACTCAACTAAAATACACCAACCGCATTGCGTAACCATGACTGTCTCTTCTCGGGTGCGTTCGAGAAGAGAACACGGTTGGGTTATGTTTGAACATAAGTAGTTCAGGATCACTTATTGATCATTACTAGTTCACGACCGTTTGCGTAGTTTCTCATCGTACTCTTGTACTCGTAAGTTAGCCACCATACATTGCTTAGTCGCTGCTGCAACCTCACCACTCATCCTTTCCATACCCATTAAGCTTTGCTAGTCTTGCCCCATGGTAATGGGATTGCTGAGTCCTCGTGGCTCACAGATTACTACACCAACAGTTGTAGGTACAGGTAATGCGCTGATCATGACGTGAGAGCGATGTTTGCTTGTTTTGGAGTTCTTCTTCTTCGTCGTCGATCTTGGGTTAGGTTCTTGGTGGGCAGCCTGGGCTAGCAGGGTGGATGTCGTTTGAGTTTTTGTTTGTGTCATCCATAGTCGGATGTTGTTCTATGTATGATGTATTGATGTATTCATGCAGCATGTGTATTCCTTTTGTATGTATCCCAAATATTATGTAATGGTACGATGTAATGATATCCACCTTGCAAAAGCGTGTCAATATGCGATACTATCCTTGGCGGGACCTTCGAGTTCCTTTAGGATAGAGTCGCATATTGGTCGTGACAGGATTAGCTACCCGTGCCTGCCTTCTAATGAGAGTAACTCTCCAACTTATACATTGTCTAATTTACCTTAGTGCTTACCGAAGGATAAATGTTGTGATAATTGCTATGATCCCTTGGATTCATTTGAAATATCCCTTTTGATGAAATTGATGCTTGTATGCTTGTGGCCATGATGCGAATATGAATTATGCTTATGAAGATGAACTTGCTATAGTTCCTTATGTTAAAAATGTAATTGTTTCTATTGCACCCACGCATGATAGTCCGATTATCTTTTTGAATTCTCCCAACTACACTATATTGGAGAAGTTTGCGCTTGTTAAGGACTATATTGATGGGTTGCGTTTTACTACTACACATGATGATTTTGATAGATATAATATGCATGTGCTTTCTGCTCCTACTTTCAATTATTATGAGAGAGGAACTACATCTCCGCCTCTCAATATTTCCAATACGATAAAATTGCAAGAAACTAATTATACTATGCATTGGCCTTTACTTGATGTGCATGAATTATTCCTTCATGACATGCCGATGCATAGGAAGAGACTTAGACTTCGTTGTTGCATGATATAGATATTACTTTGTGCTCACTATTAAATTACATACCATTGTTAATAAAAATGGCTTTGATATACCTTGGGATCCGGGTGGATCAATTACTTGAGCAATTTATGCCTAGCTTAATGGCTTTAAAGAAAGCGCTACCGGGGAGAAAACCCGGAAGTTTTAGACAGTCATATATTTCTGCTGAGTGCTTTTAAAAATTTTTAAAACAAAAAAATAAAGTGGGGAACTTACAAACTTTTTCAAAAATAAAAGCGAAAGTGAGAAAGACGAGCATTGTTAAAGTGGGAGATAGCCTTGAACCTTGTTCATGCCCATGGAAACTTTGTGAACCTTGATTACAGAAAATTTTCAGCAAAAATAATTATCCCCTTGTAAAAATCCATTGTTTTATAAAAATAATGTGCCAAGTTTTGCCTTTTGGATGATTAGGTTGCTTGTTTGGTTTGTGCAGTGCAAAAACAAAAAATTTGGCTGTAGCGCATGAATTTTCATTTTTTTACTGGAACGCCAAATGTTTCTGAAATTTTCACACAGTACTGCTATACAATTTTTTTATTTTTTCCTAAATTTTTAGAATTTTTAGAGGTACATAAGTATGGTTGATGTTTAGATTACTACAGACCGTCCTGTTTAAGACATATTCTGTTTTTGATGCATTGTTTTGCTAGTTTTGAGGAAACTACCAATTTTATTGGTGGTATAAGCCATAGAGAAGTTATAATATAGTATCTACAATGCAAAAATAAAATATGAATGAGTTCGCAACAATACTTAAAGTGGTGGTTTGTTTTATTATACTAACGGATCTCATGAGGGTTTTGTTAAGTTTTGTGTGATTGAAGTTTTCAAATTTTGTGTGAGATCACGATGGATGAAGGAATAAGGAGTGGCAAGAGCCTAAGCTTGGGGATGCCCGAGGCACCCCAAGGTAATATTCAAGAACTCCCAAGCAACTAAGCATGGGGATGCCCCAGAAGGCATCCCCTCTTTCTTCTAACGATCATCGGTAATTTTACTTGGAGCTATATTTTTATTCGTCACATGATATGCGTAAATCTTGGAGCGTCTTTTGTGTTTATTTTTCCTTTTTATTTTATGCACCATGCTGGTATGAGATAGTCCTTGGTTGATTTATAGAATTCTCTTTGTGATTCACTTATATCTTTTGAGTATGGTGTCATAGGAAACCACGGCCATATATGGGACGAAGGGCCCCTTGCTGGTTTGGTAGGGGGACGTCGCGTTGCACAAAGAGCAGACGAGCGTGAGGCAGCACGACAGAGATCATGCAGGAAATTTTACCCAGGTTCGGGTAACCGTGAGGCGCAAAACCCTACTCCTGCTTTGGTGGATTGATGGTGGAAGAGTGGTGATGGAGCATAGTACACTTGCCCGGCAAGGGTGGCAGTGGATACGCGCGTATGTGTGTGTGTGTTATCCAACCTTCTAACCCTTTCTACAGTTGCTATGGGCCTCCTTTTATAGATTAAGGGGTCACCACAATGGCAAAGTAGTCATTATGCACTGATAAGATAGCAAACAGTGCTATCATACCTAACTCTACGGGCTGACAGGGTGCATTAAATGCACCGCTTAATGTCACTTAATTGGGTGCCCGGTAAGACTTGCTGGGCTATCTTGCCAGCTCCACGCCTGCTTGCTTGACACGCTGTAGGATGGGTGTCATCTGTAGGCATTTCCTGTAGAAAGAGGCCGCCATGTGGCGAATGGCTGCCACTTAGTCACTTTGCGGCTTGACACCACATTTATTGACAATGTGGGTCATGGAAGAGTGGTTGGGTGAGGCGGTTTTTCCTTCGTGAGTCCCGGTAGGCCCTGACGGGACGTCTTGGGTGCCTTCTTCTAGGGGAGACCCCGTCCTTGTCGAGCTCGTTTTCCCGGCAAGGGAGGCTTTTCTCCTAGTGGCATCTTGTTTCTCTGGCTTGATCTTGGTCCTCTTGATCCGCATGTTGGTTTCTTGAAGCTCTTGGTCGCTTGTACTTTAGCATGGGTTGGTGCCTCAATCATGTCCTCTTTCCTATGCATAGTCTGGGAAACAAATCCAGGGTTTGTTGCACCAAGAGAAGTCGCTGGGCCTGCCCTGAACGTGCTGCCGAGCGTCGTCGGGGTAGGGCCTAATAAGTGCACATGCGGGGGTGCTAAATAGGCTGGCCTCTTGAGGTCTTCTTTGCTTTTTCATTAATTTTGGGTCCAGGCCAGTTTCCTATTTCCTCGCGCGTCATGTAAAGGCAATAGTTGTGGGGCCGCCCTAGTAATGGCCTGTGAATGACTTTAACGCATGAGGTAGAAATTGCCAATTCACTCTTCCCACCACGCCCTTATCCTTAGCCATGTATGTGGCATGCATCGCGTGGGTAGGTAACGGAGGCGCGTAGCACGGGAGAGCATCAAGACGAGGGCCCGACCTTCTTGAATTGGTGGAGGAGGGCGGTAGCCGCCCATTGGGGGAGCGGCTCCCCTTCCCGGCTGCCTATAAAAGGATGGGTGAAGGGAGGGTGGAGTCATTCATCCTTGCGCTCCCCCTCCTCTGTTTTCTGGTTCTTGTTGGTTATGTCGAAGGGAAGAGCCTGGGGCCAGCCCCGGGGATCTTGTTTGAGGTTGGTAACATCAACGCCTGTACTGATGTTTGGGGAGTGAGCCTGGCCCAAGCATGGAGGGGACGTGGCTACACCTTCGATGGAGCGGGGTCTTCTCCCCATCCTCCCGCAAGTCCCATGACAATGCGCGAGCGGCACGGCGGTAGCGCCGGAGGTGGCGACTTCGATGCGCTTGTCGTCGGGCCGCCCATGGCTTCAATTTTAGTGGGAGGCGCCGCACACAACATCTCGCTTAGGCTTGTGACGGGCACAGGGCGTGGTAGTCGACCGTGGCCCATTTTTCCTTCCTCCGTGGTGCCGGCGAAGGGGTCGCAAAACGGGTTCACTGCTAAAAAGGGTGGACCTGGCCTCCTCGATTGTCATCCGTTTGCTGCGCAGGGGCGATCTTCATTCCTACTCATGTCCTCTGGATGCATGGTGGCTTCCGATATCAGGGCCGTCGGGGACGACCATGCTCTTTGTGGGGAGTTCCTCGGACAGCATGGTTCCCGGCACGGCTGTCGCGACGGGGTCTTCAAATGACAGCGGTACGGGAGGTAGTAGCAACCCACGACGCTCCAAGAATGGGGGTGACCGTTCCAACGAGTCGTGTTTGCCGCTGACTCCGCTGCCACCGTCTGGGCTCCCTTCAGCGCCACCGCCCCTCCTACCCTTCGTTTCCTGCCTCCTAACCAGAGGACGGCGTCGTCCTGATCCTGGGGAGGCACCGAATCTCAGGTGGGCCCGCCTCTTGCTTCCTTAGTCCCTCCTTGTAATACCCTAAAGGAGATGGACAAGGGCAAAGGAATTACGGGGCACTTATCTTTTTTCAATCTTAAATATGCAGGCACTTGACAAATCTTAATTCAAATAATGTAATCTCTCGAGTCCATGTTTGTGTTTTGTAATGCTTGTACTTTCATTATCAGCATATTAATGAAAAAGATGAACCTTCCCGGGAACCCGTGCATGTATATGTCCATGCAGAGGTGGGATGCCTCCTTAGTGTATATAAACAAGTTTTCCCCAGCAGGCTATCCTGCCGGCACCCTTTTGCTTGCCGGAGAACTATTTCTACCCGTCAAAAAATAAAGGGGCCAGCCCCCTGCCAACTTCCTTTTACCAAGGCCACTATGACCATCATGACCGAAGCAACGTTCAAGTCAAGGATGGGAGCACCTAAGTCTCAAAAGAGTGGCGAGGTTTTCTCATGCACAAGTTATAGCTTACAGAGCACTAATGGACAAGAGGTAGAACTTATCTGTTTGGCTTGCCACAGATCGCAATGTCGGTTCATCCTCCCAACCCCTTGTAGAGGCCAAGTTCACGGTAGGAACCTGCAGCTTCATGCAGATTGGAATGATGCAAGATGCGATCCTATCTATATGCATATGCATATGCTCATGAAATGCTTATGCAGTGCTCTTCATGCATGCATGCAACTTGGTTGGGGGCCCCCCAGCACTTCGTTTATTTCTCTCTTGCTCAGGGTCATCGACCTGGCTTTGTACAAGGGGCTACATGCAGCTGAGGCAAGGCCTGTACAAAAGGGTGGTTGCCGGGCAGGGCCCGACGGCCGCGCCTTACGAATAGAACTTGTGGAGATGCTCAATATTCCATTAGTTTTGCAATTGAATGCCTTCTCTGGTCTCCAGACGGACTGCGCCGGGTCTCGTGACTCGTACTACCCGGTAAGGGCCTTCCCACTTCGGCGTCAACTTGTTTGTACCCTTGGCGAACTGAACACGCCTAAGGACAAGGTCGCCTTCCTTAAAACACCATGCATGAACCCAGCGGCTATGATAGCGACGCAGGGATTGCTGATAGCATGCAGCACGCATAGCAGCCCAAAGACGGTTCTCCTCGAGTAGCACAACATCGTCACGCTGGTGCTGATCTTGTGCTACTTCATCGTAGGCAAGCACTTGAGGCGACCCGTAAATGAGTTCCATGGGGATAACTGCTTCTGCCCCATAGACTAGGGAGAAGGGAGTCTGCCAGGTAGCTTGATTTGGTGTCGTTCTAAGGGACCAGAGAACTACCGGCAGCTCATCGATCCACCGCCTACCGTGCTTCTGCAGCGTATCAAAAGTTCTTGTCTTGAGTCCCTGCAGCACTTCAGCATTCGCCCTCTCAGCTAGTCCATTGCTTCTGAGATGTGCAATAGAGGCAAATGAGATCTTGCATCCGAGGGCATGAACATATTGCATGAAGGCGCGACTTGTGAACTGGGTGCCATTGTCGGTAATGATCCTTGCCGGAACTCCAAAACGGCACACCAACTCTTTTAAGAACTTGATAGCCGACTGAGCAGTCACCTTTCTCACGGCAGTCACTCCCGGCCACTTTGTAAACTTGTCGATGGCAATGAACAAGAATTCAAAGCCCTCGATTGCTCAGGGGAAAGGGCCGAGGATATCGAGCTTCCAGACCGGAAATGGCCATGATAAAGGGATTGCCTGAAGAGCTTGGGCAGGCAGGTCTATCTTCTTGGAATGGAACTGGCATGCTTCACACTTGGGACTAGCTCGACCGCATCTTGGAGGGCTGTGGGCCAATAGAATCCTTGCCGGAATGTTTTCCCAACTAATGCCCTTGATCCAATGTGGGAGCCGCACATGCCTTTGTGTATCTCAGCCAGCAGTTCCTTTCCTTCTTCCCGGCAGATGCACTTCAATTTCACACTATTTGGCCACCTTCTGTATAGAGTGCCATCGACAAACTGATACATACTGGCCATCCAGGCTACTGTTTCACCTTCATCTTGGTTGCCGGGAAGCTCTCCAGATTGGAGAAGTGGACTATTTTCCTTGCCCAAGTTGGAGCCTGGGGCTCGACAACGAGGACTAGCGGCACCTTCTCTACTGCAGGGCACGTTCCTCATTTGCGGGGACCATGGGCCCGGCTGGAGGGTGCGGTCCGCCAGGTGGTGAGGAGTTGTTTCCGGCAGGGTCTCTGCCAGGAGCGGACGGCTCTACCGGGAGAGGCTTACCGGAGTCCAACTTTCTCCTTTTCCAAGCCATTGTTGCTGGAGATATGGAGGGCTGAGTAAGATGGAGAACAAAAGTCCCTGGTTCCACAGGAAGCTTCTGCACATCACACTTTGACAAATGATCAGCTATGCTGTTTCCTACACGGGGTACATGCTCTGTTTGCAATCCGTCAAAGCGTTCCTCCAATCTTCTCACTTCCTCGACATATGCCTCCATCAATGGGCTTTGGTTATCCTTGTTGACTTGTCTCACCACATGTTGTGAATCTCCTCGAATGATGAGCCTCTTAATTCCCAATTTTGTGGCAATCCTGAGCCCGGCAAGGAGCCCTTCATACTCTAATGTATTGTTGGTTGCCTCTTCCCAGGAAAAGTGCATCTGGACGGCGTACTTCAAGTGCTCCCCGGAGGGGTAGATGAGAAGCACGCCAGCTCCCGCACCTTGTAGGGAAAAGGCACCATTGAAATACATAATCCATTCTTGGGGAGAATCCTTGATGGGGATAACTTTCTCTGTCACTTCCTCATCAGGGGTTGGCGTCCATTCTCCAATAAACTCTGTCGATACCCTGTTCTGGATTGTTGCTGTGCTCTCAAACTTCAAACCAAAACTAGATAACTCCAACTCCCACTCCACTATTCTGCCAGTACTCAGGGTTCCGGAGTATCCTTTGCAACGGGAAACGAGTGACAACCGTGATCTCATGGGCTTGGTAGTAGTGTCGCAATTTCCTTGAGGCCATGATGAGATCAAAGATCAAATTTTGCACGCCAGAGTACGTCGACCTAGCCCCTATAGTAAGGAGCTGATGAAATACACTGGGTGCCGCACCACTTTCTTCCTTGCCGTGTCCTTGGGGTTGCCCTCGCTACCATGCTCATTTCTATCTTGATCCTTTTCTGGCTCTACCGGATCTTGCTCACTTTCTGCTTCATCCACTTCCCACTGCGCTACCAAGGCTGCGCTAACCACTTGGTTGGTTGCTGCTCAGTATAGCAGCAACGGCTCTTGTGGCTTGGGAGCGACCAAGGTGGGCACAGAGGACAAGTAGGCCTTCAATTCTTGCAAAGCTGCATCTGCTTCCGAAGTCCACTCCACGGGCCCTGCCTTCTTCAAAATTTTGAAGAACGGTAGGGCGTGCTCGACAGTATTGGAGATGAATCTGCTTAGCATGGCAACGTACCATGTCAGACGCCTCACATCCTTGACCATCCTTGGTGCTTGGATCTGCTCTATAGCTTTAATCTTGTTAGGGTTGGCTTCGATCCCCCGATGGGACACAAAGAACCCAAGCAGCTTGCTGGAGAGAACGCCAAACACACACTTCTCCAGGTTGAGCTTCAAGTTGATCTTGTGCAGATTAGAAAATGTCTCCTCCAAATCCTGAATAAAGGTGGATCTATCTTTAGCCTTAACCACAATATCATCCATATAAGCTTCTATTTTTCTGTGTAGCTGTGGCTCGCAACCAATCTGGACTTCCCTTGCAAAAGTAGACCCGACACTCTTTAATCTGAATGGCATGCGGACAAAACAATATGTACCACATGGAGTGATGAATGATGTCTTCTCTTCGTATTTCATGGACATGAAGATCTGATGATACCTAGAATATGCATCAAGAAAGGAGAGCAAATCACAGCCTGAAGTGGAATCCGCAATCTGATCAATGCGCGGCAAGGGAAACGGGTCTTTTGGGCAGGCTTTGTTGAGATCTGTGAAATCTATGTAGAGCCTCCACTTTCCGTTAGCCTTCTGGACTACCACTGGATTTGCCAACCATGTGGGATGTAGCACTCCTCTGACCAAACTAGTTGCTTCAAGTTTCTTGATCTCTTCCACAATGAACTGCTGCCTCTCCAAGGCGCGTGGGCAGACAACAAGGTGGTGCTTGATTACCTCCCTGGGAACACTGAGGATATCAGATGGTTGGTAGGAAAACACATCGATATTCGCCCGAAGGAAGGCAACGAGTGTGCTTTCCTATTTGTAATCGAGGGTGGCGCTGATAGTGAAAGTACCATCAACGCCAGCCAACCCTACCAGGACCTTTTTCACTTGGGGTGCAGCAACCTTGGATCTCTTGTTGTTGGATCTCTCCGACAAGTCATCAATAGGCGCAACACATTTCGAAGAGGTATGCTTCCCGGATTCCTTGCCAGCGTCCTTGCTACCCTTCTTCTTTCCTCTGCCCTCGTTGGCGGGAACTGTTGTTGCCACTGCCTCTGTCGTGACTGCGTCCCGATACATTTTGTCCATGCAAATGATTTGATCCTTCTCATCTGATGGGAGGGTGATGACTCCTATAGGCCCAGGCATCTTCAAGGTGTTGTAGGCATAGTGGGATGCCGCCATGAATTTAGCCAGGGCGGGGCGTCCATGAATCCCATTGTATGATAGGGGGAGGTCAACCACATCAAACACAATCTTCTCGGTCCGATAGTTCAGCTCTCCCGCAAACGTCACCGGCGACGTGATATTTCCCTTAGGATGACTCCTGCCAGGATTAACTCCTTGAAATGTGTCGGTGGGCTTCAACTCATCTTTCGTTATCTGAAGTTTGCTGATGACTGCCGGGGAGATCAGATTCAACCCGGGCCCGCCGTCCACCAACATTTTTGTGACCTTGAGGTTGCAAATTGTTGGAGAAACCAACAACGGCAAACACCCTACCGCAGTGGTACGGTTAGGATGATCCCCTTCGTCAAAGATGATGGGCGTGTGCGACCATTTGAGTGGCTTCTGGGCCTCTAGTGTTGGTTCCATGGCATTAACTTCTCGTGCCCACCATTTGAGCTAGTGGTGAGAGGTGTGCAAAGATGCACCCCCGTCAATGCACGGGGCGTCGGTGCCCTTCTGAAACTCCTGCTCACCGGTTTCCTCTTCATCCCTTCCATCACTCTCATCATCACAGGCTTCCTTCTCTCAACCTCTGGAGGGTTTTCCTTGGTTCCGAAAGGGTTTGCCGGGGCGATTTACTTCACCGCCTCAGCCCTTACCGCTAGCGACATTCTGACTCTTTTCCTTGTGACGCTTCTCATACTCTGCTCTCTGTCCCTTAACAAGCTGCTCAACCTGATAGCACTTGAAGGTCGTGGCCTTTGGTCCGATGAATTTTGCAATAGGGCCCATCACCTTTCCCAGCCTTCTCAGCAGCTGCGGCCTCCTGGCAGTCAAGGCACACGACAACTTCTTGGACGGGGACCTCAGCTTTGGCCTTCTTTCCATTACTAAGCGTACCCGATACTTGAACAGTCATCACTGCCTTATCCTTTCGCTTCTTACTGCGCTTCTTGCTCTTCTTCTGACTGGTTGATTCATCATCATCCTCTGAATCGACATTGGTGCAATCTTCCTCTCCGGGCAACTTCCTCCCCTCCTCCATCCGGGCACACTTATCCACCAAAGTGTAGAGCTCCTTCATAGTCTTGGGCAATCGCACGTTCATCTTGGAACGAATCCTGCGATTGCGCATGTTGGACTGGAAGGTAGCTATCACAGCTGCCGGATGGATATTTGGGATGTTCCTATGGACTTTGCTGAATCTCTGTAAATACTTACAGAGGGTTTCTCCTTCCTTCTATTGAATAAGATGCAAGTCACTGGATCGACCTGGCTCTTGATGGCTGCCAGTGAAGGCGCCAATGAATTCATGGCACAGGTCAGCCCACGACGAGATGGAGTTCTCCGGCAGGTGCATCAGCCAAGACCTCACATTGGACTTGAGAGCCAAAGGGAAGTAGTTGGCAAACACATTCTCATCTCTTCCCCCGACAGCTTGAACGGAGATGGTGTAGACGCTCAGAAACTCTGTAGGGTTCAGCCTCTTGTTGTACTTCTCAGGTATCTCTGGCTTCAACGTGCGAACGGACGGCCAATGGACTTGCCACAACTCTCGAGTAAAGGCAGAGCACCAAACCTCGAAAGGTAAGCACCTGCCAACACCGAGCGCACGCTCGCTGACGTCCGGGCCGTCGCACCCATCAGTCCGACGGAGGTCGTCTCGATGTTGCTCAACAACGACGCGTGTGTCTCCCCTCCGCCTATCCTCCGGGTCTCGCTGTCGGCCTAGACATGCTCCGGCGGGGCTCCGGCGGGGCTGCGGCTCGGCGCAGGCGGCGGGAAGCGGCGGGGTGGCGACGCGGTGCAGCGGGTTGGCGGCGCGACAAGCGGCGGTGACGGTTGCGGCTGCTGCGGAGGCGGCGGGCGGCGGTGGTGGTGAGGGAGGGATCCGGGGCTCGGCTTTTAAAGCCTCGGGGGGGTAGCTTGTGCAAGGGGGTGTCGGCGTGGAGTCCGGCGGCGGCACGGCGGGGAAGATGCGGCGTGGCGGGCCGACTCGGCTGGGCCTTCGGCCTGGTCGGGAGAAAGAGTTTTTTTTTAAATAAATTCCGCCAAAGAAAAATCCTAATAAAATATAAAAAAATTCTAAAAAATGCCAAAGCAGTTTTCACCATCAAAATAAAATATTTAGAACAAAGTGAACATTTTCATGGCCTAAAATGCAATTTTCAAAAATGCATATTTTTCTAATTCTAATTTAATAGTAATAAAATTCCAAATAAAATATTTATTTGATTTTAACATTTTTCCTCCAATATTCCCCTCTTATTTTGGAGAAGTCATTTTATCTCCACTCATTTATTTTAATATTGGAAATATTTTTGGAGAGAAAAATTATTAGAATCAAAATGATCCTCTTTTGAAATTTGAGAAAATTCAAATATGAAAATTTATGAAATATCCAACTCTCTCCTTGGGTCCTTGAGTTGCTTAAGATTTCTAGGATCACAACCAAAATGCAAATAAAATATGATATGCATATGATGACCTATGTATAACATCCAAATTGAAAATTTGGGATGTTACAAACCTACCCCCCTTAAGATGAATCTCCCCCTTGAGAATCGGGTTAGCTAGAAAATAGGTGTGGGTGGTCTTTCCGTAGGTCTTCCTCTCGTTCCCTGATGGCTTCATCCTCGGTATGGTGGCTCCACTGAACTTTGCAAAACTTGATAACCTTGCTACGCGTAACCTAGCTGGCAAACTCGAGAATCTTGACAGGTTTTTCCTAGTAGGTTAGGCACTGTCCAACTGAATTGCTTCGAGGGGCACTGTATCTCTTAGAGGAATATCGGCCATCTCTGCATGGCACTTCATCAACTGGGAAACGTGAAATACATCATGAACTCCTGACAATCCTTCGGGTAACTCCAACTTGTAGGCCACTTCTTCCATACGTTCCAAAACTTGGTATGGTCCTGCAAATTTCGGGGCTAACTTTCCCTTGACTCCAAAACATTTAACTCCTCGCAGTCCTGACACACCAAGGTACGCTCTGTCTCCGATTTCATAGACTACCTCCTTGCATTTTGTATCCGCATAACTCTTCTGCCTGGACTGAGCTACCTTCAGTCTATCTCGAATCAACTTGACCTTCTCTTCAGACTCCTTGATCAGATCTGGTCCAAACAACTGGCGGTCTCCAACTTCATCCCACATCAACGGTGTCATGCACCTTCTCCCGTACAAAGCTTCGAAAGGTGCCATCTTCAAACTAGCTTGATAACTGTTGTTGTACGAGAACTCTGCGTAAGGTAAATTATCATCCCAACTAGATCCATAATCTAGTGCACAAGCTCTCAACATATCCTCCAGAATATGATTGACTCTCTTGGTATGTCCATCTGTCTACGGATGAAAGGTTGTACTGAACTCTAGCCTGGTACCCAAAGTCTGGTGCAACTGATTCCAAAACTTCGAAGTGAACTGTGTTCCTCTATCTGATACGATGGTCCTCGGAACTCCATGCAGACATACGATCCTAGTCATATATATCTTGGCCAACTTCGCACTCGTATAAGTGGTTTTCACTGGAATAAATTGAGCCACTTCGGTCAAACGATCCACTACTACCCAGATAGAATCATATCCCGATCCGGTCCTAGGTAATCCGGTGATAAAATCCATGCCGAGCTTGTCCCACTTCCATTCGAGTATCGGCATAGGCTGCAATAATCCTGCTGGCTTCTGATGTTCTGCCTTCACTCTCTGACAAACATCACACACAGCTACATACTCGGGAATATCCTTCTTCATACCAGTCCACCAGAAACGCTCCTTCAAATCCAAATACATCTTGGTGTTTCCGGGGTGTATCGGGTTTGGCGAGTCATGAGCTTCCTAAAGTATTAACTTCCTGACCTCTGCATTATTGGGTACGTATACACGATCCTCAAACCATAAGGTTTTGTGCTCATCCTCTCGAAAACCCTTGGCTTTTCCTTTACTCATTTTCTCCTTTATCTTAGCAATTTCTTTGTCATCCTTCTGAGCTTATTGAATATTTCCCAATAATGTTGATTGAACCTCCATTGTTGTGACAAAACCTCTTGGAACTATCTCAACTAACTCCTGCGATAATCCTCCGCTTACGAGGGTATTGACATAACTCTTCCGTCTCAAAGTGTTTGCTACCACATTGGCCTTCCCTGGATGATAGTGCAGCTTCATATCATAATCCTTTGTAAGCTCCAACCATCTCCTCTGTCCGAGATTCATATCCTTCTATGTGAAAATGTACTTCAAACTCTTATGATCCGTGTACACATCGTAGCGGTTTCCAATAAGAAAATGTCTCCAGGTCTTGAGCGCATGCACTACGGCTGCTAACTCCAAATCATGCTTGGCATAATTCAAATCATGCTTGAAATAACTCTTCCGTCCTGCATAAGTACTCCTCCAAGTCCTAGGCGAGAAGCGTCGCAATACACTTGGAAATCCTTGCATATATCCAAAAGAATCAGCACTGGGGCTGTAACCAAACGTTTCTTCAACTCCTGAAAACTGGCACTAAGGGGTTTTGTTTTAGGAACAGACGGCGGTGTTTTGCCGATGCCTCGAATCAATGCTTTTGTTGCGACATGCTAAGTTTTCTCCCCTATTGCTAGTAGGTTGATGGGTCACACGCCCGGCACACATGTTTTGGCCTTGCTTGTGTGTCCATAACTCAAAATAGGTGACCTAACTGCCGCCGCCCGACTAAACATACCAATAGTCACCAAATTCTTATGGGCTACTGAGGAGTAGGCAATGATCTTCTTAAGATCGATCTGTCTTAAAGTGGTCATGGAAGTATATATTATAGCAATCGCGCTTAGAGTATAAATGAAAGGAGTGAAACAAAGTGTCGCTTCAGGAAACATGGGTATTAAAAATCTTAAAAACCCGTAGGTTCCCAATTTTAAAAGAATTCCAGCCAAGATGACGGATCTAGCTGTACCTATGACTGCATCTGGCTGCTCTTCAACCTCCTCCACATTAACATGGTTCACCTGTCCCCTGTTGAAAGGGTTGGGCTTCTTCCCAGAGCTTCCATTTCCGTTGCCATTCTTCAGCTCGGAACAGTCATTGGCGTAGTGCCCAGTCTTCCCGCACTTCTAACAGGTGACATGACTCAGATCCTTTTTGGTGGGTGTTGCTGGGTTGGAACGGTTCTGGTTGCTGCTTGCTCCATTCCCATTCCCATTCTTGGGGCCACTGTGGTTATGCGAACTTCCTCCATTGTGAGTGTGGCCTCCATGGTTATGGGTATATCCTTGCAAGTTCGGGGTAAAGCGAGGCTTCTGCGATGCTCCAGAACTATACTTCCCTTGTCCATATTTCCTTTTGGGGCTCTCTATCAGCTGCTGCTTCCCTTCAATCATAAGAGCCATGTCTACCAACTCCTGGTAATTTGTGAATGTTCCACCATCAACTGCATACTTGATTCATCATTCAGCCCTTCCATAAACTTCTCCTTCTTCGCGGCATCTGTGGCCACATCATCCGGGACGTAACGAGCCAACTTACTGAACTCATCCACATACTGCCCCATAGTACGGTTTCCCTGGCGTAAGTTGCGACACTCATGCTTATTCATGCTCATAGCTCCAGTTGAGACATTTGCAGTGTGGAACGCTTGCTGAAATTAATCCCAAGTAACATAGGCTATGGGGAATGTGGCTGTGTAATTCTCCCACCATGAGGCTGCGGGTCCATCCAGTTAGTGTGTGGCAAAGCGCACCTTCTCAGCATTTGTTCAACCTGCGGTGGTCAACTCCCTTCCAATACTGCGTAGCCAGTCATCAGCAACAATCGGCTCGGTGCTACTGGAAACACCGGCGGGTTTATCCTCAGAAAACGGGCTAAGTTGTCAACTGGAGGTGGTGGCGGCGGGTTGTTGTTGTTGTTGCCTTGGTTCTGAACTAGTAGCTGCATCAAGACATTCTGCTATTGGATCAACTGAGTGAGCTCCGGTGAGAAGACAAATTCGGGGTATCATCTCAGAGGCATCTGATGGGTTTGGAGGGGAGGGATTAGAATAGAATGAGGTCTATAGAGAAAGCACTACCCATTTGCACATGAGACAATCACATTCATATCACACCACTCAATTCAAACAAGGGCATACCAACGATCTAACTACCATTACAAAATACTCGGACTACTACTACTATATCCATGGGGGAAATACTACTAATAATATGGTGGTCGACTAGAAATTTTGATCGGTGGAAGACTCCATGATATCCGCTCCAGCTTCATCTTCGTAATCATCATCACTACTGTCTGGGTCGGAGTCGGTGTTGTCGATGATGATGTAGTCCTCGGGATGGTCGTCATCACCTCCTGGTGCGGGGTCTCCCATGAATACTCCTAGCTTTTTCTTCAGGTCTTCATTCTTCTCTAGTAGCACTGCAATTTCCTCTTCGTATCCATCGCGTGTAGACTTGAGTTCCTCTTCAAGCTCCATGTTCCTGGTCATCACCTTCTTTAGATCTACATGCTAGCGCACATTTTGTTCTCCTGGTGGCGAATGTGCTAGTTTAACTCCTGGATAAAGGCTGCAATGGACTTGTCCCTCCTGGTGCTGATCATCTCCCATTACTCATCTCGGCGCTCACATATCTGGTAGATGGTGTCCTTAAGATCCTTGTTGTAGACTTCGCCGATGCGTCCCATGGCGATGTGGGCTCCCATGCTCTTTCCTAGACTCCAGGTTGGTGCATCAAAGGAAAACTCTATGGGCTCAGTAACTGGCGCGAATGTCATTCCTGGAACATGAACTCGAATCATCCAACGCACCTCTTCTGGTAAAGTGGCGGTGTAGGTCCCGGTGAATCTTGGTATTCTGATGTTCAGGTACCTAGTGACTTCCTTCAAGTGTCGTCCAAAGGGCGTATCTTCATATGGTTGAGCAAACCTGTTCCATGGGTCCGCCATCTATAGAGTGGAAAAAGGAGAGGAGTTAGAAATGAGTAGAGAAGAGTGACCTATGGCTTATCTTAGTGGTCGCGCCCTATAGTCAACATGTGCTCTGATACCATCTTGTAGCGATCCGACCTCAAACGATCAAATCTCTATGCATAAGTGTCATCCCTGGATCGGTAATGCTGACACACACATTACTTGAAGGATTTATAATAGAGTGCAATCACACACTTATTACATCGAATGTCTCAAAAGAGAAATTATTAAATAATATGGCTTAAGGCCATCTAAATATGATAACTGCGGAAGCATCGAAGGTAAATGAGTCCATCAACTCCAACGGCATAGCTGAGTGCACGACAACGACCTAGCCCACATTACTCTTTGTCTGAAAAGTCTACAACATAATACGTTGCAACACGAAACATGTTAGCACATGGAATATGCTGGCAATATAACACTATAGAGCAATGAACAAGATAAAAGCTAACACTACATGCATATATGGCTGGTGGAGGCTCTATGGTTATCATGTTTTTGCGAAAAGCCAGTTTTTCCCTACTACAAAGGAATATAATTTATTTTACTACAAAGTTGGTTGATAAACATTGAGAATGGAAACCCAGTCTCAATCCCAATTAAATAGTAATTAACAACACAACAAAATTAATTAAGAGTGTTGAGATCACATCAATAATTCAAGTACCAGATGCTCAAAATGTCCATAACTGGGGCCAAGACTAAGCATGATTAGTTTATACACTCTACAGAGGTTTGCGCAGTTTTCCCCACAAGACTCTATCTCCTCCATTGTATATCTCGCACTGCATGGTGTTTGAGAAACGGATGACCGAGACACAGTCTTTCCAAAGAGGTCCCCTTAACCGATAGATAGACCGGTACACCTACAATCCCGTACATCTGCTAGCCCATCATGGAAAGGGTTCCCACAACTTACTCAACTATGCCAGAGCCCATAATGGCTTGTGGCTGCACACGGAAGTTTCTAGCATGAATAACCTTATGATCCCTTTGAGCTTGGGTGGCGAACCATAGGATGATCACACGGATTCCCCGGGATCTCGTTGGACAACACTGGATTCCCCAGGTGCCCACAAACAATCCACCCAGATGTGTGCTAAAGTATCCACCTTAAATAAACCCTTTGTTCATAATAATACTCACAACTATCATGAATCAATCAAACCAACCCACGTCTAAAGGCATAGCATAGCAGTATAAGCATAACGTAGTAACTCCTAGGGTTTAAATAAAGGGCAATAGGTTCTACCTCATCAACTACTTCCCAATACCCACATGTTATCAAATCGTAACCATGCAGTGTTTGAGGATTGAATCTATTGCATAAAAACTGGGTAATAAAGGGGTATGATCAATGTGTTACTTGCCTTGCTGATGATCTGCAAACCCTAGAGACTCGTAGTAGAACGCTTCGCACTCCAGAAATTCTATCGCAAACAAACAATAGCGTACATAAGCACTCAAGCATAGATGCAAGGATAAAACCCATATGAGAAAGTCCAAACTGAAAGTTCAACTGAAGTGCTTCGATTTGCAAAAAGAATCAATCAAATCAGAGCTACGAAACTCAAACTACGATCCAAAAGAATTTCGAATTCAAATCTCCTTGAAGCCAAATTTTAATTTGTCAAAACCGTGTTCCAGTTGATTAACTGGAAAGATGGGTTCGAGAAGAAGATTTTGGCATTGGTTTCACCGGATTTGGACGAACGGTTAAAAAGTAACGAGGGTTTGAAGATCAGGGATTAATTTGTTATAAAAATAATCGCAGATAGGTCCCTGGCCGAAAATAAAATAAAAGAAAAAGACTAGTGAATGAACGTTCATTATCAGGGACAAACGAATGAAGCGTTCACGAACAGAAATGTTCGGGTGAACGTTCGCTAAATAGCGGAACCAAAAAACCGATCTAACCGATCTAAAACCAAAACCCAAAAAAAAACGGTGATGGAGGTGGTTTTTTTACCGGTTCCTCGAGAAAAACCGGCGGCAGCGAGGTGAGATCCGGCGAGGCGGGGCTGCGTCTCAGCGCAGGCAGTGGTAAGCGGCGCGGTGCAGCGGCGGCGGCTCCTACTACTGCTACGGAGGCGGCGAGCGGTGGTGGTGGTGAGGGAGGGGGCCGGGGCTCAGCTTTTAAAGCCTCGGGGGGCGGCTTGCGCAAGGGGGCGTTGGCACGGAGTCTGGCCCGGACTCCTGTTGGAGTCCGGCGGCGGCACGGTGGTGAAGACGCGGCGCGGCAGGCCAGCTCGGCTGGGCCTTCAGCCTAGTCGGGAGAAAGAATTTTTAAGTAAATTCCGTTGAAGAAAAATCCTAATAAAATATAAAAAAATCTAAAAATGCCAAAACAATTTTCACCGTCTAAATAAATATTTAGAACAAAGTGAACATTTTCCTGGCCTAAAAATGCATATTTTTCTAATTCAAATAAAAAAGCAATAAAATTCCAAATAAAATATTTAATTGACTTTAACATTTTCCCTCCAATATTCCCCTCTTATTTTGGAGAAGTCATTTTATATCCACTCATTTATTTTAATATTGGAAATATTTTTGGACAGAAAAATTATTAGAATCAAAATGATCCTCTTTTCAAATTTGAGAAAATTCAAATATGAAAATTTATGAAATCGCCAACTCTCTCCTTTGGTCCTTGAGTTGCTTAAGATTTCTAGGATCACAACCAAAATGCAAATAAAATATGAGATGCATATGATAACCTATGTATAACATCCAAATTGAAAATTTGGGATGTTACATCCGATGAATTGTGGATTTATGAACAAGATTATCTATGAATATTATTTGGTTCTTCTCTGAATTCTTATATGCATGATTTGATATCTTTGCAAGTCTCTTCGAATTATCGGTTTAGTTTGGCCTAGTAGATTGATCTTTCTTGCAATGGGAGAAGTGCTTACCTTTGGGTTCAATCTTGTGGTGTCCTTTCCCAGTGACAGTAGGGGCAACAAGGCATGCATTGTAGTGTTGCCATCGAGGATAAAAAGATGGGGTTTATATCATATTGCTTGAGTATATCCCTCTACATCATGTCATCTTGCTTAATGTGTCACTGTGTTCTTATGAACTTAACACTCTAGATGCATGCTGGATAGCGGTCGATGTGTGGAGTAATAGTAGTAGATGCAGAATCATTTCGATCTACTTGTCATGTACGTGATGCCTATATTCATGATCATTACCTTAGATATCTTCATAACTATGCGCTTTTCTATCAATTGCTCGGTAGTAATTTGTTCACTCACCGTAATACATGCTATCTTGAGAGAAGCCACTAGCGAAACCTATGGCCCCCGGGTCTCTTTCTTATTATATTGCATATCTTTTATTTACATCGCATCTCTTTTACTATTTTGCAATATTTACTTTCCAATCTATATAAAATACCAAAAATATTTATTTTACTATCTTTATTAGATCTCACTTTTGCGAGTGACAATGAAGGGATTGACAACCCCTTTATCGCGTTGGTTGCAAGGTTCTTGATTGTTTGTGCAGGTACTAGGTGACTTGTACATTGTCTCCTACTGGATTGATACCTTGGTTCTCAAAACTGAAGGAAATACTTACGCTACTTTGCTGCATCACCCTTTCCTCTTCAAGGGAAAACCAAAGCATGCTCAAGACGTAGCAAGAAGGATTTCTGGCACCATTTCCGGGGAGATCTATGCCAAGTCAAGACATACCAAGTACACATCATAAACTCTTCTCCCTCGCATTACATTATTTGCAATTCGCCTCTTGTTTTCCTCTCCCCCACTTCACAAAATTTTCCCTTTTTCTCTGCCCTTCTTTCGTTCGATCTCATGTTTGCTTGTGTTGCCATGTGCCTTCTATTTGCTTGCATCTTCGCTTGCTAAAAATCTATTGATATGGATCCTCATCCTCTTGGTAATCTTTTTAAAAGATCCAATTATGATGAACCTATTGCTAGTGAGTTTTGTGCACTATATTATCTTTCTGAGGTTTTGCTTGAAATTCATGAATCTGAAAATTGTAATGAAGTGTTGAAAGAAGAAAACTATGACGTGATTCACGATAGATCCATGAACAAAAAGCATGATTGCAATGATATTATTATAAATTCTATTAATGTCAATTGTGCTAATGATATGCAAAACCCTAAGCTTGGGGATGCTAGTTTTGCTATGTCCACTACTTGTTGCAATGATCATGATTGGGGTGATTGTTCTTATGATCTTGAAAATTTATTTAAGCTCCATGATGAATATGAGATTGATAATAATGTTTGCGATAATACTGAAAGTGGGTTTGTAAGAGTGTCAACTTTAGATCCCACATATTTGGATAATGTTCAGTCTTATGAAGTTTTTGATAAAAGTGGGTTCGGAGAGGTCATGACTTTATTTTATGATAATCCCACTATTTTGGAAGAGTGTCAACTTTGCATGCATGTGGATCATGAAGAGAAAATTTTATGTGATAGCTATATTGTTGAATTTGATTATGATCCTACATGTAATTATTATGAGAGAGGAAAATATGGTTGTAGAAATTTTCGTGTCACTAAATTACCTCTCGTTATGTTGAGATTGCTATTATTTCTTTCTCCTTCCTTCCATATGCTAGTTTTTGCTTATCTTGATAATTTGTTTGATTATATAATTCATATGCATAGTAAGTATGGTAGATATAGATGTGATTTTCATATGCTTCATGATGCTCCCTTCGTGTTTCAATTGCTATCTTTCATGTGAGCATCAATAAAATTATAGATGCCTAGCTTAATGGCTTTAAAGAATAGCGCTTGTTGGCAGGCAACCCAATTTTATTTTTATTCTTTGCTTTTTGTTCCTGTTTAATAGTAAATAATTCATCTAGCTTCTATTATGATTGTGTTTTTTATGTTTTAATTAGTGTTTGTGCCAAGTAAAGCCTTTAGGGTCTTCTTGGGTGATTATTGTTTGATCTTGCTGATAAAAACAGAAAGTATGTGCTCATGAAAATAATTATCATTTTTTACCAAAGAGCGATAAAATATCAATTCCAACTGCAGTAGATCAATATACTTTTTATCATGGTCGTTTTAATTTTTCAGAATTTTTGGAGTTACAGAAGTATTCGAAATCTCCAGATTGCTACAGACTATTCTGTTTTTCACAGATTCTGTTTTTTGTGTGTTGTTTGCTTATTTTGATGAATCCATGAGTAGTATCGGGGGGTATGAACCATAGAGAAGTTGGAATACAGTAGGTTTAACACCAATATATATAAAGAATGAGTTCATTACAGTACCTTAAAGTGGTGGTTTATTTTCTTATACTAACGGAGCTCATGAGATTTTCTGTTGAAGTTTTTTGTTGTGAAGTTTTCAAGTTTTTGGGTAAAGATTTGATGGAATTTGGAATAATGAGTGGCAAGAACCTAAGCTTGGGAATGCCCAAGGAACCCTAAGGTAAAATTCAAGGACAACCAAAAGCCTAAGCTTGGGGATGCCCCAGAAGGCATCCCCTCTTTCGTCTTCGTCTATCGGTAACTTTACTTGATGCTATATTTTTATTCACCACATGATATGTGTTTTGCTTGGAGCGTCTTGTATGATTTGAGTCTTTGATTTTTAGTTTAACACAATCATCCTTGCTGTACACACCTTTTGGGAGAGACACGCATGAATCAGAATTTATTAGACTACTCTATGTGCTTCACTTATATCTTTTGAGCTAGATAATTTTGCTCTAGTGCTTCAATTATATATTTTTAGACCACTGTGGTGGTTTTATTTTATAGAAATTATTGATCTCCCATGCTTCACTTATATTATTTTTAGAGTCTTTTAGAACAGCACGGTAATTTTCTTTGGCTATAAAATTAGTCCTAATATGATGGGCATCCAAGATGGGTATAATAAAAACTTTCATATAAAGTGCATTGAATACTAGGAGAAGTTTAATTCCTTATGATTGTTTTGTGATATGAAGATGGTGATATTAGAGTCATGCTAGTTGAGTAGTTGTGAATTTGAGAGATACTTGTGTTAAAGTTTGTGATTCTCATAGCATGCACGTATTGTGAACCGTTATGTGATGAAGTCGGAGCATGATTTATTTTTTGATTGTCTTCCTTATGAGTGGCGGTCAGGGACGAGCGATGGTCTTTTCCTACCAATCTATCCCCCTAGGATCATGTGCATAGTACTTCGTTTTGATAACTAATAGATTTTTGCAATAAGTATGTGAGTTCTTTATGACTAATGCCGAGTCCATGGATTATACACACTCTCACCCTTCCATCCTTGCTAGCCTCTCTAGTACAGCGCAACTTTCGCTGGTACCATAAACCCACCAGTTACCTTCCTCAAAACAGCCACCATACCTACCTATTATGGCATTTCCATAGCCATTTCTAGATATATTGCCATGCAACTTTCCACCGTTCCGTTTATTATGACACGCTTCATCATTGTCATATTCCTTTGCATGATCATATAGTTGACGTCGTATTTGTGGCAAAGCTACCTTCATAATTCTTTCATACATGTCACTCTTGATTCATTGCACATCCCGGTACACCGTCGGAGGCATTCGCATAGTCATATTTTGTTCTAAGTATCGAGTTGTAATTCTTGAGTTGTAAGTAACTAAAAGTATGATGGTCATCATTATTAGAGCATTGTCCCATGCGAGGAAAGGATGATGGACACTATGACCCCCCACAAGTCGGGATGAGACTCCGGATGAAAAAGAAAAAAAGGGAGAAAAGAAAAGAGGCCATAAAAAAGAGAAAGGCCCAAATAAAAAATAAAAAAAGAGAGAAAAAGAGAGAAGGGGAAATGCTACTATCCTTTTTCCACACTTGTGCTTCAAAGTAGCACCATGATCTTCATGATAGAGAGTCTCCTATCTTGTCACTTTCATATACTAGTGGGAATCTTTCATTATAGAAATTGGCTTGTATATTCCAATGATGGGCTTCCTCAAAATGCCCTAGGTCTTCGTGAGCAAGCGAGTTGGATGCACACCCACTTAGTTTCTTTTTGAGCTTTCATACACTTATAGCTCTAGTGCATCCGTTGCATGGCAATCCCTACTCACTCACATTGATATCTATTGATGGGCATCTCCATAGCCCGTTGATACACCTAGTTGATTTGAGACTATCTTCTCCATTTTGTCTTCTCCACAACCACCATTCTATTCCACCTATAGTGCTATGTCCATGGCTCACGCTCATGTATTGCGTGAAGATTGAAAAGGTTTGAGAACATCAAAATTATGAAAAAATTGCTTGGCTTGTCATCGGGGTTGTGCATGATTTAAATATTTTGTGTGATGAAGATAGAGCATAGCCAGACTATATAATTTTGTAGGGGTAGATTTCTTTGGCCATGTTATTTTGAGAAGACATGATTGCTTTATTAGTATGCTTGAAATATTATTATTTTTATGTCAATATTAAACTTTTGTTTTCAATCTTTCGGATCTGAACATTCAAGCCACAATAAAGAAAATTACATTGATAATTATGATAGGTAGCATTCCACATCAAAAATTCTGTTTTTATCATTTACCTACTCGAGGACGAGCGGGAATTAAGCTTGGGGATGCTTGATACGTCTCCAACGTATCTATAATTTTTGATTGTTCCATGCTATTATATTATCTCTTTTGGATGTTTAATAGGCTTTAATATGCTCTTGGAGTCAAAGTTTTGGAACATCGCAGAGAGCCACGAAACCACTTTTCCACCGCCGCAACCTTCTCTACCCATGAGATCCCATCTTGGGGCCTTTTCCGGTGATCTGCCGGAGGGGGAATCAATCATAGAGGGCTTCTACATCAACACCATTGCCTCTCTGTTGAAGCGTGAGTAGTTTACCACAGACCTTCGGGTCCATATTTCGTAGCTAGATGGCTTCTTCTCTCTCTTTGATTCTCAATACAAAGTTCTCCTCGATGTTCTTGGAGATCTATTCGATGTAATACTCTTTTTGTGGTGTGTTTGCCGAGATCCGTTGAATTGTGGGTTTACGAACAAGAATATATATGAATACTATTTGGTTCTTCTCTGAATTCTTATATGCATGATTTGATATCTTTGCAAGTTTCTTCGAATTATCGGTTTAGTTTGGCCTACTAGATTTATCTTTCTTGCAATGGGAGAAGTGCTTAGCTTTGGGTTCAATCTTGCGGTGTCCTTTCCCAGTGACAGTAGGGACAGCAAGGCATGTATTGTATTGTTGCCATCGAGGACAAAAAGATGGGGTTTATATCATATTGCTTGAGTTTATCCCTCTACATCATGTCATCCTGCTTAATGCGTTACTCTGTTCTTATGAACTTAATACTCTAGATGCATGCTGGATAGCGGTCGATGTGTGGAGTAATAGTAGTAGATGCAGAATTGTTTCAATCTACTTGACACGGACGTGATGCCTATATTCATGATCGTTGCCTTAGATATCTTCATAACTATGCGCTTTTCTATCAATTGCTCGGCAGTAATTTGTTCACCCACCGTAATACATGCTATCTTGAGAGAAGCCACTAGTGAAACCTATGGCCCCGGGTCTCTTTCTTATTATATTGCATCTCTTTTATTTACATCGCATCTCGTTTACTATTTTGCAATCTTTAGTTTCCAATCTATACAACAAAAATACCAAAAATATTTACTTTACTATCTTTATTAAATCTCACTTTTGCGAGTGACCGTGAAGGGATTGACAACCGCTTTATCGCGTTGGTTGCAAGGTTATTGATTGTTTGTGAAGGTACTAGGTGACTTGTGCATTGTATCATATTGGATTGATACCTTGGTTCTCAAAACTGAGGGAAATACTTACGGCACTTTGCTGCATCACCCTTTCCTCTTCAAGGGAAAACCAACGCATGCTCAAGAGGTAGCAGAGGGCAACGGGAGGTAGAATTGTCGGAGCGGTACTACCGCGCGCCCTTACAGTAGTACCGTAAGGCAGGGCTCAATTGGCTGTGAAAAATGCATGAAAGAAATAAATTGCTTCCGTGGATACTTCCGCTGAGGTTGGAGCAGCGCAAAAGTCCGGCACTGTACTACCGCTCACAGGGAGCAGTACTAATAAATGCCCCTGCGGTAATACTGCTCCCTTGAGTGGTACTACCGTGCGCCACATAGGCTTTAGCATTTGGCGGCCTTCTTATCGCAAAGACAAGGATAACCGGATGGTGCTCCATCGAAGCAAAGGAAAGGTGGTGCAAAGGAACAGATGTGTACGTGTTTATTCCACCCTAAACTTTTCGAAGTGGACCCCCTCTTAATAGTACGACTTTCCTACGACTCAAATTCACCAAAAAGAATTGTAGAGAACCGCCGTCTTCGATAGACTCCGAGGGGCACCGAATCGTCTTGTGCCTCGACATGAGATATCAGAAATGCTCAATGCACACGATTAGTCTGCAACTGCACTGTCATCAATCACCGAAACCACATAGGGAGAAATATGCCCTTACAATCTCCCCCTTTTTGGCGGATTGATGACAATATGGGATTTGCACATAGAGATATAAAAATGAACATAAGAAAACCCTAAAATCTATAAAATATAGACAGTCTCCCCCTAGATGTGTGTGCATTCTATGGATATGCTTCGGATAGCACAACACACACATTGGGATCAACAGTCCCCCTATATTTTATAGACAAGGCAAACCTTGCAACAATATGTGACACTAAGCAAGGAAGCAAGACATAGTAAGTGGACATGATATATAGGGCACAAGACAAAATAAGCTCACAAGCTACTAATCATACTAGGCAATAATAGGATAGGATAGAAGGCATATGTCTCACACAATATGATAGAATAAGTCTCATGATCTCACACACAAATAACACGAACCAAAGCAACGAAGGTTCAACGAAACAAAAGCAAGGAGATAGAAGCTCGCAAATCCTACTCTCTCTCCCCATTTGGCATCGAGACACCAAAAAGGCAGAGAGGACACCTAAGACACATGTGGTAGCTCCCACTAAAATGATCACCCAACAATCTCCTCGTTTGTCTCAGCAGCAGGAATGGACGCCTCATCTGAATCAGCCCACTGATAGCCTTGCTTCGTCATCCAGGCAGCCTTAGGAGTGATCTTGGTAGCTCTGCTTGAGGCATTTCTTCCTTATTGAGTTCCCTAGGCTTGACATAGGGGTTGAGCTCGTATCACGGCTGGGATTCGAGTGCCTAGCACCGGAACCGGATCCACCACCTATGATACACAACGCAAACACATGACAGAAGCAAGAAGTAATATTGCAAAGACCAAGGGCAAAAGAAAGAAAGAAATAGAAATGAGATTAGGTGTGACAAAACGAAGCAATTTTAGGTCAAGTGGTAGTATTGTAACAGGATGCGGAAGTAAAAAATTACTTCCGCTCTGACCGCGATAGTACATCTTCAGAGTGGCGTGGTAGTACCGCGCTCAGAGCGGAAATAATTTTTACATCCGCGCCTCGGGCAGTAGTACCGCTCCAAGGGAACGGTAGTACTGCACGGGGCCCGCAATGGGCGGTAGTACCACTCCAGGGGAGCGGTAGTACTGTACGGGGCGGATCTGGCAAAAATGCGTCTGAAAACATCCGTGAAGATGAATCAGTACTACCGTTGATCAAAACTACATAGTTGTATCACACCAAATAGCATATCTAATGCACAAGCACTCTCCAACAATCTCCTCTTGCAAATATTTAGCCAAAAATCACAAGACCTACTCATGCATCTCCCAAAACCTAGAAGCAACAAAAAAGAGGCAAAGATAGAGGGGCAAGGGGCGATACCGGGGTCCATGGCGAGAGGGCGAGGTGGGGATCGATCCTACCGGTTGAAAAGAGAGGAGAGTGGCCGGAGATGGAGATCCGGCAAGGTCCTCCGGCGTAGTTCTTGAGCAGGAGAGAGAGACGAGGTGAGGGGAATAGATGAATGGGTATGGGGGAGTTGGAACTCCCCCTGCCCGCTCTTAACCCCCATGCGGTCCCAAGATCGCGGTAGTACCATGGATCATCACGGTAGTACCGCCCTGGCGGTAGTACCACACACTAGGCGGTAGTATTGCTCTTCCAACGGCAGTAAAAATTACTGCCGTGATGGAAGCGGTAGTACCGTGTCGTGGTCGCAGCTGTGCAGGCATAGAAGCCACCCACCTCTAGTGGTAGTACCGTGGCACCCCACGATAGTACCGCATGCCCAAGAAAATGCAAGTTTCGACACAAGAGAAACAAAAAGGCCTTTGCAACACACACTCCAAGCAAAAAGACACACAAGAGAGCACAAAAAGAAACAACTAAACCATGACACAAGGTCCAAAATAAAAGCACGGAGAAAGAGAGGACCAAACAACGAACCAAAACCTCTCATGAAGAGAGGGACGTGGCCGGAGCCACATATGTTTGAGTCAATTGGTATGGCACCCCGAAGAATTATCCTTGGGCCCATGACCAAAACTCGTCTTTGAAGCACAAGTACCATCAATGATGGCTAATGTGAAAGAGTTGATCAGTTTATGCATAATGGGGGGAGGGAGAGTTCATTGAGAGAACAACACTCCCCCTATGTCCATGCCTACACCTAAACAAGACATCAAGATGAGTATGGTCGGGTGTGCAAAGGTTCAAGCCACAGTGCTCAAATCAGTGATATTTATCTCATGCCTTAACTCGTGAAATCTTGCTTCATCCAAAGGCTTCGTGAAAATATCTGCAAGATTATCATGAGTGTTAACATAGTTGAGCTTAATCTCCCCTCGCCTAATGTGATCCCGAATGAAGTGATAGCGAATCTCAATATGCTTCGTCTTGAAGTGTTGCACCGGGTTGAGAGAAATCTTGATGGCAATTTCATTGTCACACCAAAGAGGCACTTTGTCACAAATGACACCGTAATCCTTTAAAGTTTGCCTCGTCCATAGAAGTTGAGCACAACAACTACCGACGGCCACATACTTGGCATCGGTGGGGGAGAGAGACACACAACTTTGCTTCTTAGAAGACCAACTCACCAAAGTGCATCCAAGAAATTGGTACCCTCCGGAAGTTGACTTCCTATCCACTTTGTCTCCCGCCCAATCCGAGTCCGAAAAGCCCACGAGCTTGAAGTTTGCTCCTCTAGGGTACCATAAGCCAAAGTTTGGGGTATGAGACAAATATCGAAAGATTTGCTTGACTGCCACATAGTGGCTTTCATTATGTGAGGCTTGAAACCGTGCACAAAGGGCCAGTTTGGATTGTGTCCACAGGAAAATATGCCTGGCATGGAGCCTGCCTGAACATTGCCTAGAACCTGTTTGGTTGACGTCCTGAAAAATCAAAGGATAGCCTGGCCTGGTGATGTGATAGCCTGATTAGCTTGTACTTTCTCCCACGCAGCCGGCTTAGCCTGGACCAGGCGTCCGAAACAACTCGCCTGGATGGCTGCCTGGCAGCTAACAGCTACTATTTTCTATGCCTACTGTACTTATGTACCTTTACTAATTCTAGTAATGCTTTCCCAGGTGAGGCCACCAACCAAACAACTTATGCCCAGGTCAGCCTGACCAGGCAAAAAACTTTAAAATACCAGGCTCAAACCAGGCAGGGTCCTTTTCCAGGCACAAAGCCCAGGACACTAACCAAACTGACTCAAATTCCCACACTCAACATGATATACATTCTAGATGCACAAAGGTAAAGCAAGGTGCCAATCATAGAACGATATACCTTTTGATCCACCGCTTTACCATTGGGATCAATGTCAAGTTGGCATTTGACGGGCATTGGTTTAGAGGCCGGCTTGACATCACTTAGCTTGAATCTCTTGAGCATATCTTGAGTGTATTTGTCTTAGTTGATGAAGGTCTCTTCTCTTCTTTGTTTGATTTCGAACCCGAGAAAGAACTTCAACTCTCCCATCATGGACATCTTGAACTTCGAGGTCATGAGTGTGGCAAATTCCTAATTGAATGCTTTGTTAGGAGAACCAAAGATAATATCATCAACATATAGTTGGCATACAAAAAACTCCCCTTTGACCTTCTTAGTAAAAAGAGTGGGGTCGATTTTCCCAATTTCAAACCCACGATCTTGCAACAACTCGGTAAGGTGCTCATACCACGCACGTGAGGCTTGTTTAAGGCCATAGAGTGCCTTATCGAGTTGGTACACATGATTGGGGAACTCGGGATCCTCAAACCCCAGGGGTTGTTTGACATACACCAACTCATTAATAGGACCATTAAGAAAAGCACTCTTCACATCCATTTGTTGCAACTTGAAGTTATGATGAGAAGCATAAGCAATCAACAAACAAATAGATTCAAGGCGAGTAACAGGAGCAAAGGTTTCACCGTAGTCGATACCCTCAACTTGGGAGTAGCCTTGTGCCACCAAACGAGCCTTGTTGCGAATGATAATCCCGTGAGCATATTGCATGTTCTTGAATATCCATTTGGTTCCAATAACAGTATGGTTCTCCTTTGGCCTTGGCACCAATCTCCACACTTTGTTGTGCTTGAAGTTGTTGAGTTCTTCATGCATGGCATTAAGCCAATCCGGATCCTCGAGCGCCTCATAGACCTTTTGGTGTTCAACACAAGAGACAAATGCATGATGTTCACAATAGTTTGCTCATTGTCTACGAGTGCTTACCCCTTTCTTAAGCTTCCAAGCACATTCTTCATGAGATGATCTTTGGTAGTGAGCTTGGATGCAATCTTAGTGGCACGATGCTCCAATTCCTCCTCAAGAGAGAGTTGAGGAGCGGTAACTTGATCATCTTGAGCGTCATCATGAGCTTGTTCTTGATCTTGAGCTTGTTCTTGATCTTGAGCTTGCTCTTGATCTTGAACATGCTCGGTGGTAAGAACTTGACCGTGGGCATCACTTGGTGGGTCACCACCATCTTGAGGTTGATCTTGCCCTTGATCTTGTTCATTTGGTTGAGGTCCTTCAATTTGTTCTTCGGAAGCATGTGGGTCTTGGGTTGGTGATGGTTCCACTTGAGTGGAACATTGTCCTTCTCCTTCGGCCACAAGGGGTTCCTCAATGGGTAGCATATAGCCAACACCCATTCTTCTTACAACTTGGGGAGGAATTTCATCACCTACATCACAAGTACCAGTTTGCTCCACTTGGGAGCCGTTATTCTCATCAAACTCCATGTTACACGTCTCCTCAATGAGTCCTGTGGACTTATTGAGGACACGGTAAGCATGAGAGTTTGTTGCATAACCAACAAATATGCCCTCATGAGCTCTAGCTTAAAATTTAGACAAACGAACACATTTCTTGAGAATGAAACACTTACAACAGAACACCCGGAAGTACTTGAGGTTGGTCTTGTTACCGGTAAGTATGTCATATGGAGTCTTGTTCAAGCCTTTGCGGATATAGAGCCGATTGGATGCATGCCAAGCGGCGTTGATGGCTTCGGCCCAAAAGTTGTACGAAGACTTGAATTCCGCCATCATGGTCCTTGTCGCGTACATCAACGTCTGGTTCTTCCTCTCCGCTACACCATTTTGTTGAAGGGTGTAAGGTGTGGAATATTGATGCTTGATCCCCTCATCACTAAGAAACTCATCCAAGGTGTAGTTCATAAACTCGGTGCCATTGTCACTTCTGATCATCAAATTTTTTGCATTGTGTTGATGTTGAGCTTCATTAGCAAAGTTGATGACAGTTTGTTGGGTCTCACTCTTCCTCTTGAAGAAATATACCCAAGTGTATCTTGAATAATCATCCACAATCACCAAGCAATACTTTCTACCCCCAAGTCTATCAAAGGATGGAGGCCCAAAGAGATCCATGTGAAGGAGCTACAAGGGCCTCTTCGAGTAGATGATAGTCGTGGGAGGGTGTGCCTTCTCATGTAGCTTTCCTTCTATACAAGCACTGCAAGCACGATCTTTGGCAAAACTAACATTTGTTAGTCCATGGACATGGTCCCCCTTGAGAAGACTTTCCAAAGACATATTGACGTGGGCAAACGGCGATGCCAAAGTCATCCCATGTCAACTTTAGCCATTAGGCATGTCGCGGTCTTAGTGGGTCACTCCGAAAAGTTAATCACATACACTACAAAAAAAAGACACATCCATGACATTTTGGGCTGAACGAATTTTTTCCTGTCATACATATGACACTTCTATGACGATAATTGTGACAAAACCCGGTATCATCATAGATGTGGTCGGCTCCTACTTCTATGACAAAAAATCATGACAGAAAATGGGCTTTTCGTCCTGGGCGGGTTGGAGACGCAGCTGCATGACATTCTTTGGGCCATCCATGACGGAAAAAACTATGGTAGAAGCGAGGGTGCGGAAAATTTCGGGGAGTTCCCGGTTACGATGGGAGGTCGGGGGCTGAGCGATGTGCGTTTCTCTGGTACACGTACGCGCGTGTGTGCGAGGCGTTGGCTCTAACTGAACCCGAGCGACGCGTTGGGCTCTAACTGAACCCGAGCGATTGCACTGCAGGCTACGCATTAATGAACCCGAGCGATCGATCGATGGCTGTTAACTGAACCCGATCGAGCGATTCCTTTGCTACTGCTACTAACTGAAGTCGATCGATTGGATGAACAGTGAGCGTTGGGGGGGGGGGTGGATGAACAGTGAGTAGTGGCATTGCCTTTGGATGAACAGGACCCCGTGGTGTGGTGGAGGGCAGGATGAACAATAGATGGTGGAGGGGTGCCCGTGGAGGGGTGGTTGAACAGGACCCCATGGTGTGGAGGGCTGGATGAACAGTAGACGGTGGAGGGGTGCCCGTGGAGGGGTGGTTGAACAGTAGCCGATGGAGTAGCGCGCGGTGGAGGCTGGATGAACAGGAGCCCGTGGAGGCTAGAGGAGGTCGACGGTAGCCCGTGGAGGCTGGAGGAGGTCGACAGTGGAGATGAACAGTATCCCGTGGAGTCCCATTTTGCAGTACGCCACACCCCTCCCGATGAACAGGACCCCCGTTTCCACCGTAGGAGGCCCGTTTCATCTGTTTTGCGGTACGCCACACCCCTCTCGATCAACAGGACCCCCGTTTCGACCGTAGGAGGTCCGTTTCCTCCATTTTGCGGTACGCCACACCCCTCCCGATCAACAGGACCCCCGTTTCGACCATAGGAGGTCTGTTTCCTCCGTTCTGCGGCACGCCAGGCCTCGTTTCCATTGCCTGTTCCGTCCAAGCCCTCCATGAACACGATGCATTCCGTTGCCTCCCCATGAACACGACGCATTCCGTTGCCTCCCCATGAACACGACGACGACGCTGTTTCTCCGTTCCGACCCAGCCATGTACACGAGCCCTGGCCGTACGTATGCACGAGTAGGCGTTCGAGACCCCGCCCGTATGTACACATATGTGGCCGTATTTTCTTTCTTGCACCCTGGCCGCTGTACGTACATGTACATGCTACGTGCGCGCCACTACTAAGACACGTGCGTGCCTCTACATCGACCAGTATGTACATACACGTTCGTGACCAGAATGACAACGCTACGTACACTTCGACCAGGTGGGTCCTGACTGTCACGCACTTCCTTGCGTGCGAAGATGTAGCTGGTGGGTCCCAGCAGTCAGGGGGGCGAATCGTTTTTTTGTTGCCCGGACGCACTTCCTTGCGTGTGAAGGTGTAGCTGGTGGGTCCCAGCAGTCAGGGAGGAAACATTTTTTCGCGAAATACGGTGGCCCGTCCGGTGGGTCCCCGATGTCAGGTGGAGGAATAATTATTTTGCATGTAATAAGGAGGCACTTCCTTGTTGCGGCCATGGACCCAGCTGTCAGCCCCTCCACGTACAGTCCACGTCTGATGGAAGTCGTTCCTTGACCATGTTGACCACGCCGCGCCAAGAGCACCAGGAAGGGGACGGCGCGGAGCCGGGGAAGACGCGGCAGTGGATGCCCACGCGTAGAGGACTATGAGGGTTCACTGGTTCACTGCGGTGTGAGGTTGCTGTCGCTGCAGAATAACAGGGGGTGTGGGTGAGTAGAGGGATGGCCTGGCCAGCGGTGGGAGTAGTAGGGGGCGGTGAGGCCTCTGCCGCATCGCAGCCGGCCACGGGAGGCAGGAGCACGAGGCACGACCGACGCTAGTTTGGGCGGCTGGAGCAAGAAGACCAGAGGTTGAAGAAGCACTACGGCCGTTGGATGGACATCGAACGGTCACTAGAGCTAGAATCGTGCATATTGACTAAGTTGACAAAGCCCTCTATCCCCGTCAACTTAGTAGGCACACAAGTCAGCCTGCCACTATACTGGGTCCCAGCTAACAGGGGGAGTATTCATTTTTGTGTGCATAATAAGGAGGCACTTCCTTGCGTGCGAAGATATAGCTGGTGGGTCTGAGCTGTCAGCGGTGGTAACATTTTTTTCGCGAAATACAGAGGCCCTTTCGGTGGGTCCCTGATGTCAGGTGGAGGAATCATTATTTTGTGCATAATAAGGAGGCATTTCCTTGCATGCGGCCATGGACCCAGCTGTCGGCCTCTCCACGTACAGTCCACGTCATATGCATGTCGGTCATTGACCATGTTGACCAGGCTGCGCCGGGAGCACCAGGGCGGTGGACGACAGCGAGGCCTAGGAAGGGAACGACACGGAGGCAGGGAAGACTCGGGAGTTGTTTCTCACGCGGAGGGGAGTATTGTAGCGCCCCGAGACCGTTGCGCCAGGTGACTTCCAGTTATTCATTGTTGTTGCCTTGTCATTGCTTGCGTGTTAGGCATCTCATATCATGTCATCATGTGCATTTCATTTGCATACTCATCCGTCTCATGCATCCGAGCATTTTCCCCGTTGTCCGTTTTGCAATCCGGCGCTCCTATGTCCTCCGGTGTCCCTTTCTACCTCTTTTCGTGTGCGGGTGTTAAACATTTTCGGATTGGACCGAGACTTGTCATGTGGCCTTGGTTTACTACCGGTAGACCGCCTGTCAGGTTTCGTACCATTTGGACTTCGTTTGATACTCTAACGGTTAACCAAGGAACCGATAAGGCCTCGTGTGTGTTGCAGCCCAACACCCCTCCAAAGTGGCCCAAAACCCACCAAAACCCCTTCCATCATCTACGTCGTTCGATCACGATCGCATGGCCGCAAACCGCACCTCATTTGGACTCTCCTAGCTCCCTCTACCTATAAATATGTGGCCTTCCCCGAAAAATCCGCGGACGAAACCCTAATCCTCCTCCCCTCTCGCCCGCCGGACATGTCCGTCCCAGACGGATGAAATCGCGCCGCCGCCCTCAGCCAACCGGGTGCCGCCACCTCACCGCCCTCTCTCTCCTCCGGCCGCCGAGCCCGCCGGCCTAGATCTGACCCGCGCGGAGCCGAACCGGGCCCGAGCACCCCGCGAGCCGCGCGCCGCTCGCTATCGCCTGTGCTCCCGCGCCGCTGCCGCCCGGATGCGCCGTGCGCCGCCCCGCCGCCACCTGCGCTCCGGCGCCGATCGCCTCAGCCGCCGCCAGGCGCTGCTCTGCCCCGCCTTCGCTGCTCCGGCGCCGCATCCGCCGGCCACGCCGCGCCCGTCCTCCTCTCCGACCCCCTCCAGCAAGTCCCACCGCTCCGGCGAGTTTTCCTCCAAGTCCGGCCACCGCCGCGGCCATTTCCGGCGACCTCGTCGCCAAAGTGCTACAGTGCATCGTCTGGATCCAGATCTGAAAAATACCCCGGGTTGACTTTTTCTCCCCGAAACTCCAGTTTTATGCATACTTTGACGCATCATAACTTCATCATCGTGGCTTCGATTCGTGCGTGTAGCATATCAAAATGTTGGTCTCGACGAGTACATCATTTCATCTAATTGCATCTTTTTCATTTGAGCTCATCTTGATGCCTGAAATGCTGTTGGAAGAGGGCTATGTGATGATAGTTTCAGATCTGTTTCAGCAAATGCACTTTTGTCATTTTTGCCATGATTAATGTGTGGATAATATGATCCTGAGCTCTACATGTGTTTTGAATTATGCCATGCCATCTTTATAGGGGTGTATGCCATGTATTTTTGTGATCTTTGTGGTGACTAGCACAAGCATGCAAAGTAGCTTACTTATTGTTGCTGATTTCAGGGACTTCGAAATATTCTAAGTCTCTGCCCTGCCCTTATTTTTATGCCATATGTTCATGTTGATTCCTAGCGACCCGTGTCTCTTTTGAGCATGACCAGTAAGGATGTTTTGTAGATATTGTTGTGCTCTATCCATCCATGTCTTTGTTTGCAATTATGGAGCACCCTAGCTTGAGTCAATCGAGCTCTACTTTTGCTATATAAATGTTCCTAACAGATTGTTAACATGTTTAGCAATTTTGCCGAGCTTGTTGTTATTGATCCGTGCATGCTATGATGTTGTTCTTGACATGTCTAACTTCTATGCCATGTCTACTTGCTGGGTGTATGCTTAGTTTGTCATGCAATGCCTCGTAGTGAGTGCATCGAGCTCGTAAACATGCCTACTTGATATCTATTTTGCCATGCTCCAGTTTCTCACTAAGTCTGAATCTGTTTATGTTTTTGCTATGTTCACATGCTTGCAATTGTATTTCCTGATCCCTTTTGGCTCATGGTTAGTAAGGGACTTTTGTTGTATGCTTTGAGTAGCTTCATGCCATGCCTTGCTTTGTCATGTTATGTTTCTGTAGCATGTAGTTATCGTGCACTAAACTTTGCTTCCTGATGTTAAATTCCTGACTTGTTATTTTCACTAAGTCTGTAACCTGTTATCTTTTGCACTTTTGCCATGCTTGTTTGAGCCTGCTATTGATTGAATTAGCCGTAGCTCAGTGTTCATCTTTTGTCAAGAATCATGAGTGGATCCCTGCCATGTATTTTGTTGCCATGTTTGAGTGCAGTAGCTTATTTATCTTGATGCATTTAGATGGTCTCGTGCTGTTAATCGCAGACCGGTGCCATATTTGTTTTGCTTGCCATTTCCATTCCGTGCATCCGATTCCGGTGATCTTTATATCGATTTCAACCGAAATCAACTCATCTTTCCAGTGGCACTCTTGGGTTTCCAAGTTGAAGCCAGGTTCAATCATTCCTTTCCAAATCATGCATATGCATCACATATCGCATCCCACATATCATGCCATGTTTTGCATCATGTTGCTTGTGCATTGCACGTGGTTGATTGTGTTCCTTTTTGCTTGTTGTTATTGCTTTGGGTAGGGCCGGGAGACGAGTTCGTGTTTGAGGAGCCCGTTGAGTACGTTTACGAGGTTCAAGCTTCCGTTCTTCTCGGAGAACTTTGCAGGCAAGATGACCATACCATCGAAATCACTTCTATCTATGCTTGCTAGATGCTCGCTCTTTTGCTATGCCTATGCTGCGATACCTACCACTTGCTTATCATGCCTCCCATATTGTTAAGCAAAGCCTCTAACCCACCTTGCCCTAGCAAACCATTATTTGGCTATGTTACCGCTTTGCTCAGCCCCTCTTATAGCGTTGTTAGTTGCAGGTGAAGATTGGAGTTTGTTCCTTGTTGGAACATGATTATTGTTGGGATATCACAATATCTCTTATCTATATACTTGTTAATGGGTGGAAGGCTCGGCCTTATGCCTGGTGTTTTGTTCCACTCTTGCCGCCCTAGTTATCGTCATATCAGTGTTATGTTCCCGGATTTTGCGTTCCTTACACGGTTGGGTTATAATGGGAACCCCTTGACAGTTCGCCTTGAATAAAACTCCTCCAACATGGCCCAACATTGGTTTTACCATTTGCCACCTAGCCTTTTCTTTCCCTTGGGTAGGCCTGCCCAAGGGTCATATTTATTTAAACCCCCGGGCCAGTGCTCCTCTGAGTGTTGGTCCAATTTGTCAGCCGCCGGTGGCCACCAGGGGCAACTCTGGGCTGGCCTACCAGAAGTTTGGACAATCCGGTGTGCCCTGAGAACAAGATATGTGCAGCTCCTATCGGGATTTGTCGGCACATTCGGGTGGCTTTGCTGGTCTTGTTTTACCATTGTCGAAATGTCTTGTAACCGGGATTCTGAGTCTGATTGGGTTGTCTTGGGAGAAGGAATATCCTTCGTTGACCGTGAGAGCTTGTGATGGGCTAAGTTGGGACACCCCTGCAGGGATTTGAACTTTCGAAAGCCATGCCTGCGGTTATGGGCAGATGGGAATTTGTTAATGTCCGGTTGTAGAAAACTTGACAGCTAAACTTAATTTAAATGCATCAACCGCGTGTGTAGCCATGATGGTCTCTTTCCGGCGGAGTCTGAGAAGTGAACACGGTGTTGGAGTTATGCTTGACGTAGGTTGTTCTAGGATCACTTCTTGATCATAGTTTTCTCGACCGTGCTTTGCCTTCTCTTCTCGCTCTCTTTTGCGTATGTTAGCCACCATATATGCTAGTGCTTGCTGCAGCTCCACCTCATACCTTTTACCCTTCCTATAAGCTTAAATAGTCTTGATCACGAGGGTGTGAGATTGCTGAGTCCCCATGACTCACGGTTACTTCAAAAACCAGCTTGCAGGTGTCATTGAACCATGCAGGTGACGCAACCCAGCTCAAGGAGGAGCTCGATGAAGATCTCGTTCATTATGTTGTTCCGTTTCCAGTTGATCAGTAGTGCAGCCCAGTTGGGGTCGATCGGGGATCTGTGTAGCTTTTGGGGTAGTCTTCTTTTATTTTGGTTCCATAGTCAGACCTTGTGTGTATCTGGATGATGTAATGTTATATTCATGTATTGTGTGAAGTGGCGATTGTAAGCCAACTATGTATCTCTTTCCCTTATGTATTACATGGGTTGTGTGAAGATTACCTCACTTGCGACATTGATTTCAATGCGGTTATGCCTCTAAGTCGTGCTTCGACACGTGGGAGATATAGCCGCATCGAGGGCGTTACAAGTTGGTAATCAGAGCCTTCCCCGACTTTAGGAGCCCCCTGCTTTATCGAATCGCTGGCGTTGTTGAGTCTAGAAAAATGTTTTGAGTCATTTAGGATTATATATATCGGAGAGTAGGATTCTTTTTACTCCTCAATCCCTTCGTCGCTCTAGTGAGGCATCCTGACGTAGAGTTTTAACTCTTCTCTTCTCAAATTTCACAAAAAAAAATTAGGATCACGCGGGTATCTTGGAATCGTTCCGATGGTTTTGTGATGAGAACATTGTTCTTGGTGCCTCCTGACATTTAGGGGTTGTGGCAGTGTCCCGGGGAGTTGAGCTCCAAGGTGTTGTCGTCACAATTTTATCGTTGCAGTTCTAGAATACCTGAGTTTTCGCCGATGTCGAAAATCTCTTTTATGCAGTTGTTGGTGAGATAACCTCGACGCCACCAGTACTGGGGCAGGAGTTCGGGAGTATTGCCATAACTCGTATAACGGATGCTTTTCGAAGGTTGAGGTAAACGATTTCCGAAGGTTTCTTGTTTATGTGTTGAAGGATGGATACAGCTGGATGTAGGTTTTGTTAGTTTTGTGTGAGATATTATGCTTCCCGTGTATCCCCAACACCTGATTGCATAACCGGAAAATTTCGAGAGTTTATAAGTGGGAATTCAAGTAGCTCTTAGGATATCTTTCCGACAGATGTATGCTATGAAATTGGGGTTCGACGTCTAGTGGTCCGCCTATCCACGGTTGGTTTTACAGTGGTCTCGTTGTGTCTTAAAGAGTCCTTGGCTATGCCGACTCGGGGATGCTTCGTATGTCATGTGCACTGCCTTGTACATGATGGTGTTGTGCGATCGAGCCTGTGTAGGCCCCACTATGAAAACTTCGGAAGAAATCTCTATCATATGTTTGTTCCGGCTTATTTTGCAAGCCAATCCTTTGTTTTTGTTTTCAGTTGTGGTATTCGAGTTGCTTCAGTGTCAAATGTTGATTCCATAGCGGTGTTCTGATATTTCTATGTGAATACCAATCTTTCTCGATCATTGAGTTTATCATGTCAATCCTTGTCAACCGGTGTGCTTCAATTCAGGTGGATCCGATCATTCCTACATTCGCGAGATCAATTCTCAATTCTTTCCAACGGTGTCTGTTTCATTCGTCCCAAGCTGCCTTTGTTTTCCTGCCCTCCCACCCTTTTTCTTCAAGGACTCAGATTTCTTATTCAAGTATCCTTTCATTGTTGTGAAGTCTTTCCATTCTTTTCCGTCAATGTCTTATCCAGTGATTTCTCATGAAGATTCTAACGGAGCTTCAAGTTCATCATTCTTTGTTCTTTTTCTTCTCCGGTGGTTTCAAGTCAAGCTTTGTTGATCATACCCTTTCCTCATTTCAATGCTTTCTCATGCCAGTGCAATTCTTAATCATTCACCTCTCGCTATTCTATTGTCCCGGAGTGCTCAAGATATCTCAGAAGGCTCGTCTTTTCATTCAAGATCAGTTCAACTTATTTCGAGGTTGTTATCTCATTCAAGCCATTTAACTCAACCGGTGCATTCTCTCTTTTAAATCGTTCTACGGTGTTTCTTTTGAGTGGCCCCTAACCCACAGGTCTTTTCCAGGATCTTACCGACTCTTCTTATTCTCCTGGAGATATTCTCAAATCTTCTAAAGCTTGACGTAAGAATGAATTGCCATCAGTCAAATGCCTTTTCTCCAAGATCTTTCAATTTTTTTCATCATTGGCTCAACCTTTTCTATTTTTCATTCCGAAGTGCATCAACAATTCATGGTGGTGTTTCTCATCGTCATTCTTTGCATTTGAAGACCGAATAAGAGTTTTACCTCCATATCTTATTTGTTCTCTCAGAGATTCATGGTTCTAGTTCGAGGCCATCCTCTCCTAATTGTTTTGATTGTGAGAATTCCTTTCACCTATCTGGAGTCCATCAATTCAGGTTTATTCATTCTCAGCTTCCAGTTATCATTCTCCAACCTACTGGTGCTTCTTTCAAATATCCTCTTCTCAGTTCGTGATCTTTTTGTTCTCATGTATCTTAACTCTCTAATGTATGTTCATTCATTTGCTAATTCTTACTGGTGATTCATCCTTTTACTTCATTCATTGTTCAATTCTTACGGTGGTTTGCTACGTCTTGAGCTTGCGTTGGTTTTCCCCGAAGAAGAAGGGATGATGCAGCAGAGTAGCGTAAGTATTTCCCTCAGTTTTTGAGAACCAAGGTATCAATCCAGTAGGAGGCCACGCTCAAGTCCCTCGTACCTGCACAAAGTGATAGCTACTCGCAACCAACACGATTAGGGGTTGTCAATCCCTTCACGGTCACTTACGAGAGTGAGATCTGATAGATATAATATTTTTGGTACAAAGATGCAAAGTAAAAAGTAAAGGCAAAGTAAAAAAGGAAAGCAAGATTAAAGTGATGGAGATTGATATGATGAGAATATACCCGGGGGCCATAGGTTTCACTAGTGGCTTCTCTTAAGAGCATAAGTATTCTACGGTGGGTGAACAAATTATTGTTGAGCAATTGACAGAATTGAGCATAGTTATGAGAATATCTAGGCATGATCATGTATATAGGCATCACGTCCGTGACAAGTAGATCGAAACGATTCTGCATCTACTACTATTACTCCACTCATCGACCGCTATCCAACATGCATCTAGAGTTCTAAGTTAAAAACAGAGTAACGCCTTAAGCAAGATGACATGATGTAGAGAGATAAATTCATGCAATATGAAATAAACCCCATCTTGTTATCCTTGATGGCAACGATGCAATACGTGCCTTGCTGCCCCTTCAGTCACTGGGTAAGGACACTGCAAGATCGAACCCAAAGCTAAGCACTTCTCCCATGGCAAGAACTACCAATCTAGTTGGCCAAACCAAACGGATAATTCAAAGAGACTTGCAAAGATAACCAATCATACATAAAAGAATTCAGAGAATATTCAAATGTTATTCATAGATAGACTTGATCATAAACCCACAATTCATCGGTCTCAACAAACACACCGTAAAAAGAAGATTACATCGAATAGATCTCCACAAGAGAGGGGGAGAACTTTGTATTGAGATTCAAAGAGAGAGAAGAAGCCATCTAGCTACTAACTATGGACCCGCAGGTCTATAGTAAACTACTCACACTTCATCAGAGAGGCTAGGATGATGCAGAAGCCCTCCGTGATGACGGCCCTCTTCCGGCGGAGCTCCGGAATAGGCCCAAAGATGGGATCTCATGGATACAGAAAGTTGCGGCGGTGGAATTACGTTTTTGGCTCCTGTTCTGATCGTCCGGGGGTACGTGTGTATATATAGGAGGAAGAAGTACGCCGGAGGAGCAACGAGGGGCCCACGAGGCAGGGGGGCGCGCCCTAGGGGGGGCGCCCCCACCCTCGTGACCGCCTCTTTTGTTCCTTGGAGCAGGGTCCAAGTCTCCTAGATCTCGTTCGGTGAGAAAATCACGTTCCCGAAGATTTTATTCCGTTTGGACTCCGTTTGATATTCCGTTTATCCGAAACACCGAAATAGGCAAAAAACAGCAATTCTGGGCTGGGCCTCCGGTTAATAGGTTAGTCCGAAAAATAATATAAAAGTGGAAAATAAAGCCCAATATAGTCCAAAATAGTAGATAATATAGCATGGAGCAATCAAAAATTATAGATATGTTGGAGACGTATCAGGCATCCCCAAGCTTAATTCCTGCTCGTCCTCGAGTAGGTAAATGATAAAAAGAGAATTTTTGATGCGGAGTGCTACTTGGCATAATTTCAATGTAAATCTTCTTAATTGTGGTATGAATATTTAGATTAGAAAGATTCAAGACAAAAGTTTATATTGACATAAAAACAATAATACTTTAAGCATACTAACAAAGAAATTATGTCTTCTCAAAATAACATGGCCAAAGAAAGTTATCCCTACAAAATCATATAGTCTGGCTATGCTCCATCTTCACCACACAAAGTATTTAAATCATGCACAACCCTGATGACAAGCCAAGCAATTGTTTCATACTCAAACTTTTTCAAAACTTTTTCAATCTTCACGCAATACATGAGCGTGAGCCATGGATATAGCACCATAGGTGGAATAGAATGGTGGTTGTGGAGAAGACAAAAAGGAGGGGAAGATAGTCTCACATCAACTAGGCATATCAACGGGCTATGGAGATGTAACGCCCCGAGACCGATGTGCCAGGTGTCGTGCAGTTATTCGCTGTTGTTGCCTTGTCATTGCTTGCGTGTCATGCATTTGCATATCATGTCATCATGTGCATTTCATTTGCATACATGTTCGTCTCATGCATCCGAGCTTTTCCCCGTTGTCCGTTTTGCATTCCAGCGCTCCGTTCTCCTCCAGTGGTCATTTCTATCTTTCTTTCGTTGATTAAACATTTCCGGATTGGACCGAGACTTGCCAAGCGGCCTTGGTTTACTACCGGTAGACCGCCTGTCAAGTTTCGTGCCATTTGGACTTCGTTTGATGCTCCAATGGTTAACTGAGGGACCGAAAAGGCCTCGTGTGTGTTGCAGCCCAACACCTCTCCAATTTGGCCCAAAACCCACCAAAACCCTCTCCATCATCTAGAGCATTCGATCACGATCGCGTGGCTGAAAACCGCACCTCCTTTGGACTCTCCTAGCTCCCTCTACCTATATATATGTGCCCCTCTCCGAAATTCACGGTCTAAACCTAGATCCACTCCTTTTCCGCGCGTCCGGACGCATCTGCGCCGCACCGGACATGACCGCCGCTCCCCTCCACGTCGCCCCGGCCAATCGGGAGCCGCCATGTCACCTGCGCCACCTCGCTCCCCCAATAGGGCGCCGCCACCTCAGCCCCCAACCGCCCCGCGCCTGCCGCGGCCCGCCAGGCCCGCGTCTAGCCCGCGGACCCAGCGCCGCGCCCGCCGCCCATCCACGCGCCCCGCTCACTTCACCACCGGTCGCCGCCTTGACTTGCCTGCGCAGCCGCGCTCCGCCGTGCTCCGCCGCCCGGCTCTCCTGCGAGCACGCCGCCACCGCAACGGCGCCCCTTGTCGCCCCGCTCCCGTGCCGCCGTGCTCCGCCCCCCTCACCTCCCTGCCGTTTGGAGCTCGCCGGAGACGAACCACGGTTCATCCGGAGCTCGCCAGAGCCCCGACCCAGGTCGCCGCCGTCGTCGGTGGACCGCGCAGCTGCGGGAGCTCCTTCCTCCCCCGCCGGATCCGACGCCTAGGCCTTCCTCTCCGGCCTCCTTCCTCCTCTCCGGCCAAGTCCGGCGACTCTTCGACGAGATCCGGCCCTGCCTCGACTTCCGTGCCAAAGTCAACACTAGACCCGGAGGGTAAAATTTCTTACTAAGTCCCCGAAATTTCTAGATTCATGTGCCCATGTTCATCGTGCCGTAACTTTTCATCCGTAGCTCCGATTCATGCATATAGCATATCAAAATGTTCGCCTCAAAGAGCACACCATTTCATCTCATTGCATCGTTTTCATTTGAGTTCATCTGGACGCCCGAAATACTGTTAGAAGAGTGCTACTTGAGATATTTGTCAGATCTGCTGCTCCATTTAGATATTTGTCATTTTTGCCATGATTATTGTGTGCGTGTTATGCCCATGAGCTCTACTTATGTTTTGTTAAGGGTTTTGCCATATTTCCAGAGGTGCAACCCATGTATTTTTGTGATGTGTGTGGCACAAGCTTGCCAAGTGAGGCACTTGGTAATGCTGATTTCAGGGACTTAGCATTTCCACTAAGTCCTTGGACTGTTTATTTCATTATGCCATATGTTTATGTTGTTTCCTAGTGATCCGTGCCTCTTTTGAGGATGATAAGTAAGGATTTTTGTTAATCTTGTGGTGCTCTATCCATCCATGTCTTTGTTTGCAATTATGGAGAACCCTAGCTTGAGTCAATCGAGCTCTACTTTTGCTACTTCGTGAATCTGGGCAGATTGTCTACTTGTTAGCGATTTTGCCGAGGATGTTCTAGTTGATCCGTGCATGCTATGTTATTGTTCTTGCCATGTCTAGCTTGTATCTTGTGTATTCTTGTTGGGTGTATGCTTAGATTTTCATGACTTGCTCCGTAGTGAGTGCATCGAGCTCGTAAACATGCCTACTTGATATCTGTTTCAGCATGCTCCAGTTTTTCACTAAGTCTGAGAACTGATTATGTTTTTGCCATGTTCACATGCATGCAATTGTATTTTCTGATCCCTTTTGGCTCAAGGTCACTAAGGGACTTTTGTTAAGCTCTTTGAGTAGTTCCATGCCATGCTTTACCTTGCCATGTTCAGGTCCTGTAGCATATAGTTTTCATGCTCCAAAGTGTGCTATCTGATCTGAAATTCCAGACAAGTGTTAATTTCACCAAGTCTGAGATCTGTTTACCAAATGCATTTTTGCCATGCTTGTTTGAACCTGTTATTGGATGAATTGGCCGTAGCTCAGTGTTCATCTTTTGTTAAGCATCATGAATGGATCCCTGCCATGTATTTTGTTGCCATGTTTGGGTGCTGTAGCATGTTCATCTTGTTGCATTTAGATGGCTACTTGCTGTAAATCGTAGAACATGGTCATATTTGAATCGCTTGCCATTTCCAAACCGTAACTCCGATTCCGGCGTTCTTTATATTGTTTTCAAGCGATTTCACCTCACCTTTCCAGTGGCACACTTGGATTTCAAAGTTGAGGCCAGGTTCATTCATTCCTTGTCAAATCATGCATATGCATCGCATATCGCATCCCGCATATCATATCATGTTCTTGTGTTGGTTGTTTACTATGTTGTGTGCTCCTTTCTGGTGTTTGCTCCTTCGGGTTGGTTCCGGTAACGTCGCGTTTGTGAGGACCCGTTCGTCTACGTCCATTTGTCTTCTTCATGGACTTGTTCTTCTTCCTTGCGGGATTTCAGGCAAGATGATCATACCCTCGAAATCACTTCTATCTTTGCTTGCTAGTTGCTCGCTCTTTTGCTATGCCTATGCTACGATACCTACCACTTGCTTTTCATGCCTTCCATGTTGTTGAACCAAGCCTCTAACCCACCTTGTCCTAGCAAACCATTGATTGGCTATGTTACCGCTTTGCTCAGCCCCTCTTATAGCGTTGTTAGTTGCATGTGAAGATTGAATTTTGTTCCTTGTTGGAACACGGAGATGTTGTTCCTTGTTGGAACATGTTTACTTGTTGGGTTATCACATTATATCTTATTTAATTAATGCATCTATATACTTGGTAAAGGGTGGAAGGCTCGGCCTTATGCCTGGTGTTTTGTTCCACTCTTGCCGCCCTAGTTTCTGTCATATCAGTGTTATGTTCCCGGATTTTGCGTTCCTTACGCGGTTGGGTTATAATGGGAACCCCTTGACAGTTCGCTTTGAATAAAACTCCTCCAGCAAGGCCCAACCTTGGTTTTACCATTTGCCACCTAGCCTTTTTCCCTTGGGAGTCGCGCATCCCGAGGGTCATCTTATTTTAAACCCCCCGGGCCAGTGCTTGTCTAAGTGTTGGTCCAAACTAGAGCCCCTTGCAGTGCCACCTCGGGGAAACTCGAGGGCTGGTTTTAGTTGTACGGATTGCTTATCCAGTGTTGCCCTGAGAACGAGATATGTGCAGCTCCTATCGGGATGTCGGCGCATCGGGTGGTCTTGCTGGACTTGTTTTACAATTGTCGAGGATGTCTTGTAGAACCGGGATACCGAGTCTGATCGAAATGTCTCGGGAGGAGGTCTATTCCTTTGTTGACCGTGAGAGCTTGTCATGGGCTAAGTTGGGACACCCCTGCAGGGATTTGAACTTTCGAAAGCCGTGCCCGCGGTTATGGGCAGATGGGAATTTATTAATGTACGGTTGTAGGAAACCTGAAGTTGACCTTAATTAAAATGAATCAACAGCGTGTGTTACCGTGATGGTCTCTTTCCGGCAGAGTCCGGGAAGTGAACACAGTGTTGGAGTTATGTTTGACGTAGGTTGTTTAGGATCACTTCTTGATCATACTTTTATCGATTGTGCTTTGCCTTCTCTTCTCGCACTCATTTGCGTATGTTAGCCACCATATATGCTAGTCGCTTGCTGCAGCTCCACCTCATACCTTTACCTTACCCATAAGCTTAAATAGTCTTGATCGCGAGGGTGCGAGATTGCTGAGTCCCTGTGGCTCACAGATATTTCCAAAACCAGCTTGCAGGTGCTGATGAGACCGTGCAGATGACGCAACCAAGCTCAGGAGGAGCTCGATGAAGATCTTGTCCTTTGTGTTGCTTCGTTCTAGTTGATCAGTAGTGGAGCCCAGTTGGGGTCGATCGGGGACCTTTGTCGCATTTGGGGTTCTTCTTTTATTTTGCTTCCGTAGTCGGACCTTGAGTGCATTTGGATGATGTAATGCTTTATTAATGTAATTGTGTGAAGTGGCGATTGTAAGCCAACTATGTATCTCTTTCCCTTATGTATTACATGGGTTGTGTGAAGATTACCTCACTTGCGATATTGCTTTCAATGCGGTTACGCCTCTAAGTCGTGCTTCGACACGTGGGAGATATAGCCGCATCGAGGGCGTTACAAGTTGGTATCAGAGCCTTCCCCGACCTTAGGAGCCCCACTGCTTGATCGTTTTTAGCAGCCGTTGTTGAGTCTAGAAAAAAATGTTTTGAGTCATTTAGGAATTATATATCAGAGAGTTTAGGAATTATTTTTACTCCCCAGTCTCCTCATCGCTCTGGTAAGGCATCCTGACGTAGAGTTTTGACTCTTCTCTTCTCAAATTTCACTAATTTTTTTTAGGATCACGCAGGTATCTTGGAATCGTTCCGATGGTTTTGTGACGAGAACATTGTCTTGGTGCCTCCTGTTAGGGGTTTTGTGGAAGTGTCCCGGGGAGTTGAGCTCCGAGGTGTTGTCATCATAATTTTATCGTTGCAGTTCTGGAATACCTGAGTTTAGTACGCCGACATCGAAAATCTCTTTTATGCAGTTCATTGGTGAGATAACCTCGACGCCACCCAGTACTGGGGCGGGAGTTCGGGAGTATTGCCATAACTCGTATAACGGATGCTTTTCGAAGGTTGAGGTATATGATTTCCGAAGGTTTCTTGGTTATGTGTTGAAGGATGGATACAACTGGATGTAGGATTTGCTAGTTTTGGGTGAGATATTATGCTTCCCCTGTATCCCCAACACCTGATTGCATAACCAGAAAATTTCGGGAGTTTCATAGGTGGGAATTCATGTAGCTCTTAGGATATCTTTTCAACAAATGTATGATATGAAATTGGGGTTCGACGTCTAGTGGTCCACCTATTCACGGTTGGTTTTACAGTGGTCTCGTTGTGTCTTAAAGAGTCCTTGGCTATGCCTACTCGGGGACGCTTTGTATGTCATGTGCATTGCCTTGTACATGATGGTGCTTTACGATCGAGCCCGTGTAGGCCCCAGCACGAAAACTTCGGGCGAAATCTCTATCATATGTTTGTTCTGGCTTATTTTGCAAGCCAATCCTTTGTTTTGTTTTGAGTTGTGGTATTCGAGTTGCTTCAATGTCAAGTGTTGATTCCATATTTTCCTAAGCGGTGTTCTCATACTCCGATGTGGATACCAATCCTTCTTGATCATGAAGATCGTCTTGTCAATCCTTTTCAACCAGTGTGCTTCTCTTCAAGTGGATCCGAACATTTCAACATCCGCAAGATCCAATCTCAACTTTCTCAACGGTGTTTGTTCATCCATCCCAAGTTGTCTTTGTTTTCCCATCCTCCCTCCCTTGTTTCTTCAAGGACTAGAAATTCTTAATCAAGTATCCTTTTATTCATATGAAGTCTCTCCATTCTTTTCCGTCAATGTGCTTATCCGGTGATTCTCAGGAAGATGCTAACGGAGCTTCTAGTTTATCATTCCTTGTTCTTTTATCTTCTCTGGTGGATTCAATTCAAGCTTTTGATGTTGATCATATCCTTTAACTCGTTTCAAATGTTTTCCATGCCGGTGCACCTTATTGTCATTCCACTTCTTGCTATTCATTTGTTCCGGAGTGCTCAAGATATCTCGAAGATTGTTGTTTCCACTCTTAATCCGTTCAAGCTATTTTGAGGATGTTATCTCATTCAAGCCTTTTAATTCAACCGGTGAAATCTCTCTTTTTAATCATTCAACGGTGTTTCTTTTGAGTGGGCCCTAACCCACAGGTTTTTCCCCAGGATCTTACCCGACTCTTCTTATTTGTCCGGAGCTATCCCCAAATTATTTTTGAAGTTTTGACGTAAGAATGAATTATCATTAGTCTTATGTTTTCTCCAAGATCTTTCAAATTCTTTTCATCATTGGTTCAACCTTTCCAATTTTAATTCCGGAGTACCTCAACAATCCATGGTGGTCTTTATCATCGTCATTCTCTACAGTTGAAGACCGAAGAAGAGTTTCTCTCAAATCTTGGTCCGTTCTCTCGAAGATTCATGGTTCTAGCCTTTTGCCATCCTCTCATAATTATCTTCGATTGTCAGTATTTCTTTTCACCCATCCGGAGCATTTCAAGAGTATTTCAGTTTGTTTTTCTACGAAGCCCATCATCTCAGAATTATTCATTCTCAGCTTTCAGCTATCATTCCCCAAATTTTACCGGTGGTTCATTCAACAGTTTTCTCTTCCTTCGTTATCATATCAATTTATTCATTATTTCAATCCTACCGGTGGTTCATAGAAGACCTTCCCAAGTTTGCTCCATATCTATCTTAATCCTTTCTACAAGAATAAGTAGTATGTCAAATACACTGCTTTTCATCAATTTTATTGGTGAAGGATAAGTATAATGTAATTCTTATTCTTGTTTCATCCAAGTGATTAATTTCTTATTCCGGAGGCTTATCAAATTCCTGATTTCAATTGTTTCATCTTCTCCTTTTCCCGGAGTTCCAACCTTTTTCAATTACATCTACACGGAGATTCATTTAAATCATTGCAAGGCTTCAACCTTATTCTTTTCATCCTCCATTTCGATTGATCATTTCTTTTATTTCCGGAGTTCTCATGAAAGTTCTACATGATGGTTCATCAAGGATTTATATTCCTTCTCGAAGTATTCATCGAGATTCTTTTCTAAGGAGCTCAAGTTTTCTTCATCTTGCAATCCGGAGTGCAATTCTTTCACGCACATCTTTTGAGGTGTTGTTATGTCATTCTTGATAAATTCCCTTCATGCTTCGTGTTTCACAAGTTATCAAGATGAGGTATTTTAAATCCACCAATCTCGTCATTGGAATTATCTTGGGTTATATTTCACCAAAAGCCTTCCCTAAGGATTGTTGCTATTTATGGTGCTCATAAATGATGCAATTTCTTCATTTATCCTTTTCGGTGCGATATACTTTCTCGCCTCCTTGTTCATATTAATACAATTCTTTTCTCGTGAGTGGCAGGGTGTCACCTCATAATTTGAGCTGTACTCCATAAGACCATATCAAGCTTATTCTTTTCGTTGTTGGCTTTCTAATAACTCCGTTCGACCCTTCTCTTTAAGATGGCTTTTCAAACTCTTTTGTGGCAGAAGTTGGCATTTTATTCTCCATTCTTTTATTTCAATTATCTATCTTCTATTCTTTTGTTCCGGAGCCATTGCGATGTTGCTCTTTTCAACCCATCATTTTGTTTTGTCAAGATCATGCTTCTTTTTCCCCTTATCTATTTAACCGGAGTGCCATGCCCTCTTTTCAAGTTCTTCCTGTTCTGTCAAGTTTTGGCTCCCTTCTCAACCGGAGTGCCGTCTGAAATTGTTCTTACCCTTGTGCCATTCTTTCAATAATTCCGGAGGTAGTGTGTTGTTGATTTCATCAAGTATCCTCTCATCTTGTCAAGTTCTTGTTAATTCATTCCATTTTCAGTCGGAGTGCTGTCCAAATTATATCAGTCGTATTCCTTCTCTATGTTGTTTATCCGGAGTGTTGTGCCCTCTGCTCAAGTTCTTGTCATGTTATCAAGTTTCATATCACTTTTCAACCGGAGTGCTGCCCGAATCGGTTCTTTCTTATTCCTCTTTCTTAATGGAGTGTTTTTCAACCTTGTTCTTCTCCGTTGCTTTCTTTCTTTTCATTTGTTCAACCTCTCAAGGTTCTTTGGTTTCACTCGTTTGTCAAGGAGCAACTTAGTTTTACCTCTTCTCTTTTCTCTTCCGTTTTCCCTCCGGTGCCATTCTAGATCTCGGGACGAGATCCTCTCGTAGTGGTGGAGTGTTGTAACGCCCCGAGACCGATGTGCCAGGTGTCGTGCAGTTATTCGCTGTTGTTGCCTTGTCATTGCTTGTGTGTCATGAATTTGCATATCATGTCATCATGTGCATTTCATTTGCATACATGTTCGTTTCATGCATCCGAGCTTTTCTCCGTTGTCCGTTTTGCATTCCGGCGCTCCGTTCTCCTCCGGTGGTCATTTCTACCTTTCTTTCGTGTGTGGTGATTAAACATTTCCGAACTGGACCGAGACTTGCCAAGCGGCCTTGGTTTACTACCGGTAGACCGCCTGTCAAGTTTCGTGCCATTTGGACTTCGTTTGATGCTCCAACGGTTAACCGAGGGACCGAAAAGGCCTCGTGTGTGTTGCATCCCAACACCTCTCCAATTTGGCCCAAAACTCACCAAAACCCTCTCCATCATCTAGAGCATTCGATCACGATCGCGTGGCTGAAAACCGCACCTCATTTGGACTCTCCTAGCTCCCTCTACCTATATATATGTGCCCCTCTCCGAAATTCACGGTCTAAACCTAGATCCACTCCTCTTCCGCGCGTCCGGACGCATCTGCGCCGCGCCGGACATGTCCGCCGCTCTCCTCCACGTCGCCCCGGCCAATCGGGAGCCCCACGTCACCTGCGCCGCCTCCCTCCCCCAATAGGGCGCTGCCACCTCAGCCCCCAACCGCCCCGCGCCCGCCGCAGCCCGCCAGGCCTGCGGACCCAGCGCCGCACCCGCCGCCCATCCGCATGCCCCGCCGCCTGTGTTCGCCGGCCCCGCCCCGCTCACTTCGCCGCCGGCCGCCGCCTTGACTCGCCTGCGTAGTCGCGCTCCGCCGTGCTCCGCCGCCCGGCTCTCCTGCGAGCACGCCGCCACCGCAACGGCGCCCCTCATCGCCCCGCTCCCGTGCCGCCGTGCTCCGGCCCCCTCACCTCCCTGCCATTTGGAGCTCGCCGGAGACGAACCCCGGCTCATCCGGAGCTCGCCAGAGCCCCGACCCAGGTCGCCGCCGTCGTCGGTGGACCTCGCAGCCGCGGGAGCTCCTTCCTCCCCCGCCGGATCCGACGCCTAGGCCTTCCTCTCCGGCCTCCTTCCTCCTCTCCGGCCAAGTCCGGCGACTCTCCGACGAGATCCGGCCCTGCCTTGACTTCCGTGCCAAAGTCAACCCTAGACCCGGAGGGTAAAATTTCTACTAAGTCGCCGAAATTTCCAGATTCATGCCCCCATGTTCATCGTGCCGCAACTTTTTCATCCGTAGCTCTGATTGATGCATATAGCATATCAAAATGTTCATCTGAAAGAGCACATCATTTCATCTCATTGCATCATTTTCATTTGAGTTTATCTGGATGCCTGAAATGCTGTTAGAAGAGTGCTACTTGAGATATTTGTCAGATCTGCTGCTCCATTTAGATATTTGTCATTTTTGCCATGATTATTGTGTGCATGTTATGCCCATGAGCTCTACTTATGTTTTGTTAAGGGTTTTGCCATATTTCCAGAGGTGCAACCCATGTATTTTTATGATGTGTGTGGCACAAGCTTGCCAAGTGAGGCACTTGGTAATGCTGATTTCAGGGACTTAGCATTTCCACTAAGTCCTTGGACTGTTTATTTCATTATGCCATATGTTCATGTTGTTTCCTAGTGATCCGTGCCTCTTTTGAGGATGATAAGTAAGGATGTTTTGTTAATCTTGTGGTTCTTTATCCATCCATGTCTTTGTTTGCAATTATGGAGCACCCTAGCTTGAGTCAATCGAGCTCTACTTTTGCTACTTCGTGAATCTGGGCAGATTGTCTACTTGTTAGCGATTTTGCCGAGGATGTTGTAGTTAATCCGTGCATGCTATGTTATTGTTCTGGCCATGTCTAGGTTGTATCTTGTGTATTCTTGTTGGGCGTATGCTTAGATTTTCATGACTTGCTCCGTAGTGAGTGCATCGAGCTCGTAAACATGCCTACTTGATATCTGTTTCAGCATGCTCTAGTTTTTCACTAAGTCTGAGAACTGATTATGTTTTTGCCATGTTCACATGCCTGCAATTGTATTTTCTGATCCCTTTTGGCTCAAGGTCACTAAGGGACTTTTGTTAAGCTCTTTGAGTAGTTCCATGCCATGCTTTACCTTGCCATGTTCAGATCCTGTAGCATATAGTTTTCATGCTCCGAAGTGTGCTATCTGATCTGAAATTCCAGACAAGTGTTAATTTCACTAAGTCTGAGATCTGTTTACCAAATGCATTTTTTCCATGCTTGTTTGAACCTGTTATTGGATGAATTGGCCGTAGCTCAGTGTTCATCTTTTATTAAGCATCATGAATGGATCCCTGCCATGTATTTTGTTGCCATGTTTGGGTGTTGTAGCATGTTCATCTTGTTGCATTTAGATGGCTACTTGCTGTAAATCGTAGAACGTGGTCATATTTGAATCGCTTGCCATTTCCAAACCGTAACTCCGATTCCGGCGTTCTTTATATCATTTTCAAGCGATTTCACCTCACCTTTCCAGTGGCACACTTGGATTTCCAAGTTGAGGCCAGGTTCATTCATTCCTTGTCAAATCATGCATATGCATCACATATCGCATCACGCATATCATATCATGTTCTTGTGTTGGTTGTTTACTATGTTGTGTGCCCCTTTCCGGTGTTTGCTCCTTCGGGTTGGTTCCGGTAACGTCGCGTTTGCAAGGACCCATTCGTCTACGCCTGTTTGTCTTCTTCATGGACTTGTTCTTCTTCCTTGCGGGATTTCAGGCAAGATGATCATACCCTCAAAATCACTTCTATCTTTGCTTGCTAGTTGCTCGCTCTTTTGCTATGCCTATGCTGCGATACCTACCACTTGCTTTTCATGCCTTCCATGTTGTTGAACCAAACCTCTAACCCACCTTGTCCTAGCAAACCGTTGATTGGCTATGTTACCGCTTTGCTCAGCCCCTCTTATAGCGTTGTTAGTTGCAGGTGAAGATTGAAGTTTGTTCCTTGTTGGAACACGGAGATGTTGTTCCTTGTTGGAACATGTTTACTTGTTGGGTTATCACATTATATCTTATTTAATTAATGCATCTATATACTTGGTAAAGGGTGGAAGGCTCGGCCTTATGCCTGGTGTTTTGTTCCACTCTTGCCGCCCTAGTTTCCGTCATATCGGTGTTATGTTCCCGGATTTTGCGTTCCTTACGCGGTTGGGTTATAATGGGAACCCCTTGACAGTTCGCTTTGAATAAAACTCCTCCAGCAAGGCCCAACCTTGGTTTTATCATTTGCTACCTAGCCTTTTCCCTTGGGAGTCGCGCATCCCGAGGGTCATCTTATTTTAAACCCCCCGGGCCAGTGCTTGTCTAAGTGTTGGTCCAAACTAGAGCCCCTTGCAGTGCCACCTCGGGGAAACTCGAGGGCTGGTTTTAGTTGTACGGATTGCTTATCCGGTGTTGCCCTGAGAACGAGATATGTGCAGCTCCTATCGGGATGTCAGCGCATCGGGTGGTCTTGCTGGACTTGTTTTACCATTGTCGAGGATGTCTTGTAGAACCGGGATACCGAGTCTGATCGGAATGTCTTGGGAGGAGGTCTATTCCTTCGTTGACCATGAGAGCTTGTCATGGGCTAAGTTCGGACACCCCTACAGGGATTTGAACTTTCGAAATCCGTGCCCACGGTTATGGACAGATGGGAATTTGTTAATTCCGGTTGTAGAAAACCTGAAGTTGACCTTAATTAAAATGAATCAACAGCGTGTGTTACCGTGATGGTCTCTTTCCGGCGGAGTCCGGGAAGTGAACACGGTGTTGGAGTTATGTTTGACGTAGGTTGTTTAGGATCACTTCTTGATCATACTTTTATCGACCGTGCTTTGCCTTCTCTTCTCGTTCTCAATTGCGTATGTTAGCCACCATATATGCTAGTCGCTTGCTGCAGCTCCACCTCATACCTTTACCTTACCCATAAGCTTAAATAGTCTTGATTGCGAGGGTGCGAGATTGCTGAGTCCCTGTGGCTCACAGATATTTCCAAAACCAGCTTGCAGGTGCCGATGAGACCGTGCAGATGACACAACCAAGCTCAGGAGGAGCTCGATGAAGATCTTGTCCTTTGTGTTGCTTCGTTCTAGTTGATCAGTAGTGGAGCCCAGTTGGGGTCGATCGGGGACCTTTGTCGCACTTGGGGTTCTTCTTTTATTTTGGTTCCGTAGTCGGACCTTGAGTGCATTTGGATGATGTAATGCTTTATTAATGTAATTGTGTGAAGTGGCGATTGTAAGACAACTATGTATCTCTTTCCCTTATGTATTACATGGGTTTTGTGAAGATTACCTCACTTGCGACATTGCTTTCAATGCGGTTACGCCTCTAAGTCGTGCTTCGACACGTGGGAGATACAGCCGCATCGAGGGCGTTACAGGAGATGCCCATCAATAGATATCAATGTGAGTGAGTAGGGATTGCCATGCAACAGATGCACTAGAGCTATAAATGTATGAAACCTCAAAAAGAAACTAGTGGGTGTGCATCCAACATGCTTGCTCACGAAGACCTAGGGCAATTTTGAGGAAGCCCATCATTGGAATATACAAGCCAAGTTCTATAATGTAAAATTCCCACTAGTATATGAAAGTGACAACATATGAGACTCTCTATATGAAGAACATGGTGCTACTTTGGAGCAGAATATATGAGACTTGCTATATCATGGTTCTACTTTGAAGCACAAGTGTGGAAAAAAAGATAGTAGCATTGCCCCTTTTTATTTATTTTCTTTTTTTGGGCCTTCTTTTTTTCTTTGGCCTTTCTCTTTTTTTGGGACAATGCTCTATTGAATGATGATCATCACACTTTTATTTATTTACAACTCAATGATTACAACTCAATTCTAAAACAAAGTATGACTCTATATGGATGCCTTCGGTGGTGTACCGGGATATGCAATGAATCAAGAGTGACAAGTATGAAGAAATTATGAACGGTGGCTTTGCCACAAATACTATGTTAACTACATGATCATGCTAAGCAATATGACAATGATGAATGCGTCATGATGAACTAGATGGTGGAAAGTTGCATGGCAATATATCTCGGAATGGCTATGGAAATGCAATAATAGGTAGGTATGGTGGCTGTTTTGAGGAATGTATATGGTAGGTGTATGATACCGGCGAAAGGTGCGCGGTATTAGAAAGGCTAGCAAAGGTGGAATGGTGAGAGTGCGTATAATCCATGGACTCAACATTAGTCATAAAGAACTCATATACTTATTGCAAAAATCTAGAAGTTATCAAAGCAAAGTATTACGCGCATGCTCCTAGGGGGATAGATTGGTAGGAAAAGACCATCGCTCGTCCCCGACCGCCACTCATAAGGAAGACAATCAATAAAAAAATCATGCTCCGACTTCGTAACATAACGGTTCACCATACGTGCATGCTACGGGAATCACAAACTTTAACACAAGTATTCTTTAAATTCACAACTACTCAACTAGCATGACTTTAATATTATCACCTCCATATCTCAAAACAATTATCATGCTTCAATCTTTTCTTAGTATTCAACACACTCAAAAGAAAGTTTCACAAATCTTGAATACCAAGCATATTATTAGTAAGCAAATTACCATGCTACTAAGAGATTCTCAAAATAATTTAAGTGAAGCATGAGAGATCAATAGTTTCTTTAAAACAAATCCATCACCGTGCTCTAAAAGATCTAAGTGAAGCACATAGAGAAAAATTATAATGCTCAAAAGATATAAGTGAAGCACATAGAGCAAAATTATCTAGCTCAAAAGATATAAGTGAAGCACATAGAGCAAAATTATCTAGCTCAAAAGATATAAGTGAAGCACATAGAGAAAAATTATCTAGCTCAAAAGATATAAGTGAAGCACATAGAGTATTCTATCAAATTTTAATTCATTAATGGCTCTCTCAAAAGGTGTGTACAGCAAGGATGATTGTGGAATACTAAGACACAAAGACACAAATAATACAAGACGCTCCAAGCAAAACACATATCATGTCCGTGAATAAAAATATAGCTCCAAGTAAATAACCGATGGAAGTGGACGAAAGAGGGGATGCCTTCCGGGGCATCCCCAAGCTTTGACTTTTTGGTGTCCTTGGATTATCTTGGGGTGCCATGGGAATCCCCAAGCTTAGGATCTTGGCACTCCTTGTTCCATGATCCATCAAAAGAATTCACCCAAAACTTGAAAACTTCACAACACAAAACTCAAAATAGAAAACTCGTGAGCTCCGTTAGCGAAAGAAAACAAAAGACCACTTCAAGGTACTGTAATTAACTAATTATTTATTTATATTGGTGTTAAACCTACTGTATTCCAACTTCTCTATGGATTATAAACTATTTTACTAGCCATATATTCATCAAAATAAGCAAACAACACACGAAAAACAGAATCTGTCAAAAACAGAACAGTCTGTAGTAATATGTAGCTAGCGCAAGATATGGAACCCCAAAAATTATAAAATAAATTGCTGTACGTGAGGAATTTATATATTAATCATATTCAAAAATAATTAACTAAATATGACTCTTCAAATAAAAATGACAGCAGTTCTCGTGAGCTCTAAAGTTTCTGTTTTTTTACAGCAAGTTCAACAAGACTTTTCGCAAGTCTTCCCAACGGTTCTACTTGGCACAAACACTAATTAAACACAAAAAACACAACCAAAGCAGAGGCTAAATAATTTATTTATTACTAAGCAGGAGCAAAAAGCAAGTAATAAAAAGAAAATTGGGTTGCCTCCCAACAAGCGCTATCGTTTAACGCCCCTAGCTAGGCATAAAAGCGAGGATAGATCTAGGTATTGCCATCTTTGGTAGGCAATCCATAAGTGGCTCTCATGATAGTTTCATATGGTAATTTTATTTTATTTCTTGGAAAGTGTTCCATTCCATTTTTAATGGAAATGTAAATCTAATATTCCCTTCCTTCATATCAATAATCGCACCAACCGTTCTAAGGAAAGGTCTACCAAGAATAATAGGGCAAGAAGGATTGCAATCTATATCAAGAACAATGAAATCTACGGGCACATAATTCCTATTTGCAACAATAAGAACATCATTAATCCTTCCCATAGGTTTCTTAATAGTGTAATCCGCAAGATGCAAGTTTAGAGAGCAATCATCAAAATTATGGAAATCTAGTAAATCACACAAAGTGTTGGGAATAGTAGAGACACTAGCACCCAAATCACACAAAGCATAAAACTCATGATCTTTAATTTTAATTTTAATAGTTGGTTCCCACTCATCATAGAGTTTTCTAGGGATAGAAACTTTCAACTCAAGCTTTTCTTCATAAGATTGCATCAAGGCATCAACAATATGTTCGGTGAAGGCTTTATTTTGACTATAAGCATGTGGAGAATTTAGCACGGATTGCAACAAGGAAATACAATCAATTAAAGAGCAACTTTCATAATTAAATTCCTTTAAATCCAATATACTGGGTTTAGCAACATCTAGATTTTTATTTCTTTCAATCCCACTTTCATCAATTTCATCATTAAGATCTAAATACTCCGAATTTTTAGAACGCCTTCTAGGTAAAGGAAGATCATATTCAGTTTCATCAAGATTCATATTGCAAAACAAAGATTTAATAGGGGACACATCAATAACTTTTAGATCTTCATCTTGATTTTCATAGGTATTGGAAGAACACACTTTAATAAAGGCATCTTTGGAAGCACGCATCCTAACGGTTCTTTCCTTGCACTCATCAATGGAAATTCTCATGGCTTTGAGAGACTCATTGATATCATGTTTAGGAGGAATAGATCTAAGCTTTAAAGAATCAACCTCAAGAGAAATTCTATCAACGTTTCTAGCCAAATCATCAACTTTAAGCAATTTCTCCTCAAGCAAATCATTAAAATTCTTTTGTGAATTCATAAACTCTTTAACACTATTCTCAAATTCAGAGGGCATCTTATTATAATTTCCATAAGAGTTGTTGTAGGAATTACCATAATTATTAGAAGGATTACTAGGATATGGCCTAGGATTAAAATTCCCTCTATAAGCGTTGTTACCAAAATTATTCCTACCAAAAAAATTCACATCCATATATTCATTGTTATTCTCAATCAAAGTAGACAAAGGCATATCATTAGGATCAGAAGAAACACTCTTAGCAAATAATTTCATAAGTTCATCCATCTTTCCACTCAACACATTAATTTCTTCTATCGCATGCACTTTTTTATTAGAAGTTCTTTCAGTATGCCATTGAGAATAATTAACCGTAATATTATCTAGGAGTTTAGTAGCATATCCTAAAGTGATTTCCATAAAAGTGCCTCCCGCGGCCGAATCTAAAAGATTTCTAGAAGCAAAATTCCATCCGGCATAAATATTTTGTATAATCATCCACAAATTCAAACCATAAGTAGGGCAATTACGTATCATTAATTTCATTCTCTACCAAGCTTGTGCAACATGTTCATGATCAAGTTGTTTAAAGTACATAATATCGTTTCTAAGAGAGATTATCTTAGCGGGAGGAAAATACTTAGAGATAAAAGCATCTTTGCACTTGTTCCATGAATCAATACTATTCTTAGGCAAAGACGAAAACCAAGCTTTAGCACGATCTCTAAGAGAAAAAGGAAATAGCTTCAATTTAACGACATCATTATTGACATCTTTTTTCTTTTGCATATCACATAAATCAACGAAGCTATTCAGATGAGTGGCGGCATCTTCACTAGGAAGGCCGGCGAATTGATCTTTCATAACAATATTCAACAAAGCAGTATTAATTTCACAAGATTCAGCATTGGTAAGAGGAGCAATCGGAGTGCTAAGGAAATCATTATTATTAGTATTGGTGAAGTCACACAATTTAGTAGTATCTTGAGCCATCGCGACAAACAAGCAATCTAACACACGAGCAAACAAAAAGAAAACGGGCAAAAAGAGGCAAATAGAGAGGGAGGATAGAGAGAGAGGGCAAATAAAATGGCAAGGGTGAATTGGGGGGAGAGGAAAACAAGAGGCAAATGGCAAGTAATGTAATGCGAGAGATAGGGATTGTGATGGGTACTTGGTATGTTGACTTTTGCGTAGACTCCCCGGCAACGGCGCCAGAAATCCTTCTTGCTACGTCTTGAGCTTGCGTTGGTTTTCCCCGAAGAGGAAGGGATGATGCAACAGAGTAGCGTAAGTATTTTCCTCAGTTTTTTAGAACCAAGGTATCAATCCAGTAGGAGGCCACACTCAAGTCTCTCGTACCTGCACAAAGCGATAACTACTCGCAACCAACGTGATTAGGGGTTGTCAATCCCTTCACGGTCACTTACGAGAGTGAGATCTGATAGATATAATATTTTTGGTATTTTTGGTATAAAGATGCAAAGTAAAAAGTAAAGGCAAAGTAAAAAGCAAAGCAAGATAAAAGTGATGGAGATTGATATGATGAGAATAGACCCGGGGGCCATAGGTTTCACTAGTGGCTTCTCTCAAGAGCATAAGTATTCTACGGTGGGTGAACAAATTACTGTTGAGCAATTGACAGAATTGAGCATAGTTATGAGAATATCTAGGCATGATCATGTATATAGGCATCACGTCCGTGACAAGTAGATCAAAATGATTCTGCATCTACTACTATTACGCCACTCGTCGACCGCTATCCAGCATGCATCTAGAGTATTAAGTTAAAAACAGAGTAACGCCTTAAGCAAGATGACATGATGTAGAGAGATAAATTCATGCAATATGAAATAAACCCCATCTTGTTATCCTCGATGGCAACGATGAAATACGTGCCTTGCTGCCCCTTCTGTTACTGGGTAAGGACACCGCAAGATCGAACCCAAAGCTAAGCACTTCTCCCATGGCAAGAACTACCTATCTAGTTGGCCAAACCAAACGGATAATTCGAAGAGACTTGCAAAGATAACCAATCATACATAAAAGAATTCAGAGAAGATTCAAATATTATTCATAGATAGACTTGATCATAAACCCACAATTCATCGGTCTCAACAAACACACCGTGAAAAGAAGATTACATCGAATAGATCTCCACAAGAGAGGGGGAGAACTTTGTATTGAGATTCAAAGAGAGAGAAGCCATCTAGCTACTAACTATGGACCTGAAGGTCTGTAGTAAACTACTCACACTTCATCGGAGAGGCTAGGATGATATAGAAGCCCTCCATGATGACGGCCCTCTTCCGGCGGAGCTCCGAAACAGGCCCCAAGATGGGATCTCGTGGATACAGAAAGTTGCGGCGGTGGAATTAGGTTTTTGGCTCCTGTTCTGATCGTCTGGGGGTACGTGTGTATATATAGGAGGAAGAAGTACGTCGGAGGAGCAACGAGAGGCCCACGAGGCAGGGGGCGCGCCCTAGGGGGGGCACCCCCACCCTCATGACCGCCTCTTTTGTTCCTTGGAGCAGGGTCCAAGTCTCCTGGATCACGTTCGGTGAGAAAATCACATTCCCGAAGATTTTATTCCGTTTGGACTCCGTTTGATATTCAGTTTATCCGAAACACTGAAATAGGCAAAAAAACAGCAATTCTGGGCTGGGCCTCCGGTTAATAGGTTGGTCCCAAAAATAATATAAAAGTGGAAAATAAAGCCCAATATAGTCCAAAACAGTAGATAATATAGCATGGAGCAATCAAAAATTATAGATACGTTGGAGATGTATCATGGTTCTTCCAGGATTCTCTTCCGCTGTTATCTTATCAATTCATTCGTCGTTCCAATCATACCGGTGGTTCGTTGAAGACCTTCTCAAGTTTGCGATATGTCTATCTTAAATCCTTTCTACGAGAATAAGTAGTTTGCCAATTCCATTGCTTGTCATCAATTTGAATTGGTGAAGGATAAGCATAATGTAATTCTTATTCTTGTTTCATCGAGTTTATTCAATTTCTTTTTCCGGAGTGGTTCATCATATCACATTCTCAGTTCGAGATGCTTTATCTTTTCTTTTCCGGAGTTCCAAGTCTCCACTTTATCTCGTCGTAAAGCTTCATCTAATCATTGCAAGGATTCAACCTTACTCTTTTCATCTTTCTTTTCATTTGATCATTCTTTTGTTTACCGGAGTTTTTCATGAAGGTTCTACATGATGGGTCATCAAGGATTTAATTCCTTCTTGAAGTGTTCATCAAGATGCTTTCCAGAGGAGTTCAAGCATTCTTCATCTTGCATTTTGAAGTGCAATTCATTCTATCTTATCTTTTGTGGTGGTGTTATGTCATTTTCGATAATTTTCCTTCGTGTTTCATGATTCACAAGTTATCAAGAATGAGATATTTTAAATCCATCAACCTCTTTGTTGGAGTTATCTTGGGTTATATTTCACCTAAAGCCTTCCCTAAGGATTGTTGCTATTTATGGTGCTCATAAAGGATCCAAGTTCTTCTTTTATCCTTCCAGTGAATAAGTTTCTCGTCTCCTTGTTGATATAAATCCAATCTATCGTTTCCGTTAGTGGTAGAATTTCACATCATAGTTTTGAGAGGTCTTCCATAAGCCCACATCAAGCTTATCCTTTCGTTGTTGATAATCCAACAACTCCGCTCTAGCATTTGTTGTAAGCGTGATCTTACAAGATCTTGTTTCCTTCCATTCATTCCATCCATTCTTTCTTTTCTTCCAGTGGCATTGTGATGTTTCTCTCTTCTCTCATCATCTCAAGTTGTGAGGATCATCTTCTTTTCGTGCCTATCCATTTAACCGGAGTGTTCTGTCCTCTGCTCAAGTTCTTTCCATCTTATCAAGTTTCATATCACTTTTCAACCGGAGTGCTGCTCGAATTGGTTCTTCCTTGTTCCTCTTTTCTAAAGGAGTGTTTTCAACTTCGTTCATCTCCGTTGTATTTTTTTCTCGAGATGGCTTAACCTTTTCAAGGTTCTTTGGTCTCACTCGTTTGTCAAAGAAGCAACTTAGTTTCACCTCTTCTCTTCCTCTTCTGTTGTCCCTTCGGTGCCATTATAGATCTCGGGACGAGATCCTCTCGTAGTGGTGGAGTGTTGTAGCGCCCCCAGACCGTTGCGCCAGGTGTCTTCTAGTTATTCGCTGTTGTTGCCTTGTCACTTCTTGTGTGTCAGGCATCTCATATCATGTCATCATGTGCATTTCATTTGCATACTCGTCCGTCTCATGCATCCGAGCATTTTCCCCGTTGTCCGTTTTGTAATCCGGCGCTCCTATGTCCTCCGGTGTCCCTATCTACCTCTTTTCGTGTGCAGGTGTTAAACTTTTTCGGATTGGACCGAGACTTGTCATGCGGCCTTGGTTTACTACCGGTAGACCGCCTGTCAAGTTTCGTACCATTTGGACTTCGTTTTATACTCTAACGGTTAACCGAGGAACCGATAAGGCCTCGTGTGTGTTGCAGCCCAACACCCCTCCAAAGTGTCCCAAAAGCCCCTCCATCATCTAGGTCGTTCAATCACGATCGCGTGGCCGCAAACCGCACCTCATTTGGACTCTCCTAGCTCCCTCTACCTATAAATATGTGGCCTTCCCCGAAAAATCCGCGGACGAAACCCTAATACTGCTCCCCTCTCGCGCGCCGGACATGTCCGTCCCGGACGGATGAAATCGCACTGCCGCCCTCAGCCAACCGGGCGCTGCCACCTCACCGCCCTCTCTCTCCTCCCACCGCCGAGCCCGCCGGCCCAGATCTGGCCCGCGCGGAGCCGAACTGGGCCCGAGCGCCCCGCGAGCCACGCGCCGCCCGCCATCGCCTGTGTTCCCGCGCCGCCGCCGCCCGGATGCGCCGTGCGCCGCCCCGCCGCCACCTGCGCTCTGGCGCCGGTCGCCTCGGCCGCCGCCAGGCGCTGCTCCGTCCCGCCTTCGCTGCTCCGGCCCCGCATCCACCCGGCCGCGCCGCGCCCGTCCTCCTCTCCGACCCCGTCCGGCAAGTCCCACCGCTCCGGCGAGTTTTCCTCCAAGTCCGGCCACCGCCGCGGCCATTTCCAGCGACCTCGTCCCCGAAGTGCTACAGTGCATCGTCTGGATCCAGATCTGAAAAATACCTCGGGTTGACTTTTTCTCCCCGAAACTCCAATTTTATGCATACTTTGATGCATCATAACTTCATCATCATGGCTCCGATTCGTGCGTGTAGCATATCAAAATGTTCGTCTCGACGAATACATCATTTCGTCTCATTGCATCTTTTTCATTTGAGCTCATCTTGATGCCTAAAATGCTGTTGGAAGAGGGCTATGTGATGATAGTTTCAGATCTGTTTCAGCAAATGCACTTGTCATTTTTTCCATGATTAATGTGTGCATGATATGATCCTGAGCTCTACATGTGTTTTGAAGTATGCCATGCCATCTTTACAGGGGTGTATGGCATGTATTTTTGTGATCTTTGTGGTGACTAGCACAAGCATGCAAAGTATCTTACTTATTGTTGCTGATTTCAGGGACTTAGAAATATTCTAAGTCTCTGCCCTGTCCTTATTTTTATGCCATATGTTCATGTTGATTCCTAGCGATCTATGTCTCTTTTGAGCATGATCAGTAAGGATGTTTTGTAGATATTATTGTGCTCTATCCATCCATGTCTTTGTTTGCAATTATGGAGCACGCTAGCTTGAGTCAATCGAGCTCTACTTTTGCTATAAATATGTTCCTGGCAGATTGTTAACATGTTTAGCAATTTTGCCGAGCTTGTTGTTATTGATCCGTGCATGCTATGATGTTGTTCTTGCCATGTCTAACTTCTATGCCATGTCTACTTGCTGGGTGTATGCTTAGTTTGTCATGCAATGCCTCGTAGTGAGTGCATCGAGCTCGTAAACATGCCTACTTGATATCTGTTTTGCCATGCTCCAGCTTGTCATGCACTTTTGCCATGCTTGTTTGAGCCTGCTATTGATTGAATTAGCCGTAGCTCAATGTTCATCTTTTGTAAAGCATCATGAGTGGATCCCTGCCATGTATTTTTTTGCCATGTTTGAATGCAGTACCTTATTTATCTTGATGCATTTAGATGGTCTCGTGCTGTTAATCGCAGACCGGTGCCATATTTGTTTTGCTTGCCATTTCCAATCCGTGCATCCGATTCCGGTGATCTTTATATCGATTTCAACCGAAATCAATGCATCTTTCCAGTGGCACTCTTGGTTTTCCAAGTTGAAGCCATGTTCAATCATTCCTTTCCAAATCATGCATATGCATCACATATCGCATCCCGCATATCATGCCATGTTTTGCATCATGTTGCTTGTGCATTGCACGTGGTTGATTGTGTTCCTTTTTGCTTGTTGTTCTTGCTTTCGGTAGGGCCGGGAGACGAGTTCGTGTGCGATGAGCCCGTTGAGTACGTTTACGAGGTTCAAGCTTCCGTTCTTCTCGGAGAACTTTGCAGGCAAGATGACCATACCCTCGAAATCACTTCTATCTTTGCTTGCTAGATGCTCGCTCTTTTGCTATGCCTATGCTGCGATACCTATCACTTACTTATCATGCCTCGCATATTGTTAAGCCAAGACTCTGAGCCACCTTGTCCTAGCACACCATTGTTTCGCTATGTCACCGCTTTGCTCAGCCCCTCTTATAGCGTTGCTAGTTGCAGGTGAAGATTGGAGTTTGTTCCTTGTTGGAACATGATTATTGTTGGGATATCACAATATCTCTTATTTATATTAATGCATCTATATACTTGGTAAAGGGTGGAAGGCTCGGCCTTATGCCTGGTGTTTTGTTCCACTCTTGCCGCCCTAGTTTCTGTCATATCGGTGTTATGTTCCCGGATTTTGCGTTCGTTACACGATTGGGTTATAATGGGAACCCCTTGACAGTTCGCCTTGAATAAAACTCCTCCAGCATGGCCCAACATTGGTTTTACCATTTGCCACCTAGCCTTTTCTTTCCCTTGGGTAGGCTTGCCCAAGGGTCATCTTTATTTAAACCCCCGGGCCAGTGCTCCTCTGAGTGTTGGTCCAACTTGTCAGCCACCGGTGGCCACCAGGGGCAACTCTGGGCTGGCCTACCAGAAGTTTGGACAATCTGGTGTGCCCTGACAACGAGATATGTGCAGCTCCTATCGGGATTTGTCGGCACATTCGGGTGGCTTTGCTGGTCTTGTTTTACCATTGTCGAAATGTCTTGTAATCGGGATTCGAGTCTGATCGGGTTGTCTTGGGAGAAGGAATATCCTTCGTTGACCGTGAGAGCTTGTGATGGGCTAAGTTGGGACACCCCTTGTAGCGACCAGACCTCAAACAGTCTGATCTCTGTGCTCCGGTGTCATCCCTGGATCAGTAATGCTGACACCACACTCAGAGGATTTATAGCAGAGTAGCAATCACACACTTATTACATCGAGTGTCTCAAAAGAGAACTTATTACAATAAATATGGCTTAAGGCCATCTAATTACGATAACAGCGGAAGGCTTGGAAGATAAGTGAGTCCATCAACTCCAACGGCATCACTGAGTATAGAACCACAACCTAAAACTCCTTAATCGTCGTCTGAAAAGTCTGCAACATTAATGTTGCATCCCGAAAATGGGTCAGCACATGGAATATGCTGGCAAGGTAACACAGAGAGTAATGGAATGCAACAGCTATACTATATGCATATTTGGCTGGTGGAAATCTCTATGGTTACAGTTTTGCATAAAGCCAATTTTTCCCTACTTCAAAAGGAATAAATTTAATTACTATCATGGTGGTTGTTAAACATTGAGAATGGTTGACAGCATTCTCAATCCCAATTAAGCATCATCATTAACCCAACAACATTAATTTTAGAGTAACATGTTGAGATTCACATGATAATCCAGATACTAGATACTCAAGATGTCCATAACCGGGGACACGGCTAATCATGATTAGTTTGTTACACTCTGCAGAGGTTTGCGCACTTTTCCCCACAAGACTCGATCGCCTCCGTTGGATTTCTCGCACTACATGGTGTTTGAGAAACGGATGACCGAGACACAGTCTTTCAGAAGCGCTAGCACCTTACGATGGATAGACCGGTACACCTACTTTCCCCTACATCTGCTAGTCTACCCTGTAAGAGTTCGCACGACTTAATCAACTATGCTAGAGCCCATAATGGCTTGTGGCTGCACACGGAAGTTTCTAGTTTGAAAAATCTCATGATCCCTTTGAGCCTGGGTGGCGGTCCAAAAGAAAACAGGCAGGTCCTAGAATATCCAGGTGCCTCAATCCACCCAGATGTGTGTTTAAGTTGCCACCTTAGATAAACCATTAATTATCAATCTCACATCTGTCATGGATTTCACTCACCCAATCCACGTCTACTAGCATAGCATGGGATAATAAGCAAACGTAGAAGTAACTCCCAAAGGTTTGATAATAAACAGGTAATAGGTACTACCTCATCTACTTCCCATCCCACAGTTTAATTAGATCCTAATCATGCAATGTGTGAAGATTGATCTAATGCAAAAAAACTGGGTTGTAGAAAAGGTACGATCAAAGTGTTACTTGCCTTGCTGATGATCCGTGAAACCTAACGATTCGAAGTAACAGGCGACGCACTCCGGGTACTCTATCGTAGGCAAACAAACAAGCATACGATAACTACTCATCTAATGCACAGGTAAAACTCAAATAAGAGATCTAACCAGAAGGTTCAACTTAAGAACTCCGGTTGGCAAAAGGAATCAAATCGAACGAAGCAAAGAAAGTCAAACGGCGAAAGAAAACAACTTCATTCTAGTAATCTGAACCTAAGTCAAATTTTATAGTAGCAAAAACTTGTTTAAGTTGATTATTCGGATAGAGGGTTTTGAGACGAAACTCCAGGCGCTTGAATCGCCTGATTCCGATAAACGAGCAAAAAGTTAAACTAAAACAAAAATCGGATCAGAAATCGTGATCAGAAAATAACCGCGGAAAATCCGACGAAAAAGAAAAACGACGAACGGATTTTTTTTAAACGACACGGATTTCGAGGTGCGGCGAACCTCGGGCGACGCGCGTCTCCGGCGGATCGGCGGCGGGGCGGCGGCGGCTGGCAGTGGCGGCGGCTGGCGGCTAGGGTTAGGGTTCGGGCGACGGCTGCTGGTGGGCTGGCTCGGGCCCGCGGCGCGGCTTATAAAGCCCCCCGGCCGGCAGAGTCCTGGCCGAGTACGGCCCAAAGTCGGTTGCGTTTTTTTTCGCTCAGAAGAAAAAAAATAAAAAGAAATACTAAACGGACTCCAAAAATCCCGAAATAAATTTTCCCGGGCTTCTAAAAGCAAGCCCGACAGAGTGAACATTTATTTGGGCCCTAAATGCAATTTTGAAAAACGCGCATTTTTCCTAATTCAAATAAAAACAACAAAAATAACTCAGAAATAAAACTATTTGATTTTTTATTAAATCCTCAATATTTCTATATTTTGGGAAAGTCATTTTATTCCCTCTCTCATATTTTTGTAATAGAAATAGTTGATGATAAAGTAAATAAAATAATAAATAAAATCAAATGATCCTATTCTCAAAATTTGAGAAAAAACTCAAATATGAAAATAACGAAATCCCCAACTCTCTCCGTGGGTCCTTGAGTTGCTTAGAATTTTCTAGGATCAAAACCCAAAGAAAATAAAATATGATATGCATGATGATCTAATGTATAACATTCCCAATTGAAAATTTGGGATGTTACAAACCTACCCCCCTTAAGATGAATCTCGCCCTCGAGATTCGGGTTGGCTAGAAAATAGGTGAGGGTGGTCTTTGAGCAAATCTTCCTCTCGTTCCCAGGTGGCTTGATCCTCCGTGTGGTGGCTCCACTGAACCTTGCAAAACTTGATAACTTTGCTGCGAGTAACTCGGCTGGCAAACTCAAGGATCTTAACTAGTTTCTCCTCGTAGGTCAAATCGTTATCCAACTGAATAGTTTCCAAAGGCACTGTGTCTCTCAATGGTATGTCAGCCATCTGCACGTGACACTTCTTTAACTGAGAAACATGGAACACATCATGAATTCCTGACAATCCTTCGGGCAATTTCAACTTGTAGGCCACTTCTCCCATACGCTCCAAAATTCGATATGGTCCTACAAATCGTGGTGCTAACTTCCCTTTAACTCCAAAACGCTTTGTTCCCCGAAGTGGAGATACTCGAAGATAAGCTCTGTCTCCAACTTCGTAAACTGTCTCCTGGCGTTTAGAATCTGCATAACTGTTCTGTCTGGACTGGGCTACCTTGAGCCTATCGCGAATCAACTTCACTTTCTGTTCAGACTCCTTAATCAAGTCAGGTCCAAACAACTGACGGTCTCCAACTTCGTCCCACGACAACGGTGTCCTACACCTCCTTCCGTACAAAGCTTCGAAATCTTTGAAAAAATTTCAATAAACCTCCGGTAGTATCCTGCGAGTCCAAGAAAACTCCGGATCTCTCCAACGGTAGTTGGGGCTTCCCACTTGGTCACGGTATCAACTTTAGTGGGATCAACAGCTATACCTTCTCCAGATATAACGTGTCCGAGGAATCCTACTTCCTTCAACCAAAACTCACATTTGCTGAACTTGGCATATAATTGATGTTCTCTGAGCTTTCCAAGTACCAAGCGCAAATGCTCCTTATGTTCCTCTTCATTCTTTGAATAAACCAGGATATCATCAATGAACACTACGACGAACTTATCCAAAAACTCCATAAACACTTTGTTCATCATGTTCATAAAATAGGAAGGCGCGTTAGTTAGACCAAATGACATAACGGTATACTCATACAGCCCATACCTGGTGGTAAAAGCTGTCTTCGGAATATCCTGTTCTCGAATCTTCAACTGGTGGTACCCTGATCGCAAATCGATCTTGGAAAACACTTTAGCTCCTTGCAATCGATCAAACAGATCATTGATCATTGGTAGCGGGTACTTGTTCTTGATTGTTACTTCATTCAATCCTCGATAATCAACAACCATCCTTAACGATCCATCCTTCTTCTCTACTAATAGTACTGGTGATGCCCAAGGTGAAGAACTTGGGCGAATGTAACCTTTATCCAGGAACTCCTTAATCTGTTTCTTAATTTCCACCAAATCCTTTGCTGGCATCCTATATGGTCTCTTTGATTTTGGCCCTGTGCCTGGCAATAGCTCAATCAAGAACTCAATATCTCTATCCGGTGGCATGCCTGGCAACTCCTCTGGAAATACATCAGGGAATTCCCTTACCACTGGTACTTCCTCCTGCACAACTCCTGTTAATGAATTTACTTGTGTCTTGTTTGGCGCATGCCGGGATACATACTTGATCCTTCTCCCTTCTGGGGTGGTAAGCAAAATTGACTTACTAGCACAATCAATGTTTCCTCCATACATCGATAGCCAATCCATACCAAGAATCACATCCAGACCTTGAGATTCCAGAATAATTAAATCTATTGGGAAAACATGCCGTCCTATACTTAATGGCACTTGAAAACATCCTTGATTGGCCATGTACTCTGCTCCTGGTGAGCTTACTAGCATAGGTGTTTTGAGAACCCTAGTGGGTAGACTATACTTTTCCACAAATCCCCTTGATATGTATGAATGCGATGCACCAGTATCAAAAAGAACGAGTGCAGTAAATGACTTAACCAAAAACTTACCTATTACTGCATCGGGCTGAGCTTCAACCTCCTCCACATTAATGTGGTTCACCTGTCCCCTGTTGAAAGGGTTCGGCTTCTTCCCAGAACTTCCATTGCCGTTTTGGCCTTCAGGACATTCATTGGCATAATGTACGGTCTTGGAACACTTGAAACAGGTGACTTGACTCAGATCTCTCTTGGCTGGGGCTGATGGGGTGCTGCGGTTCTGGCCATTGTTGCCTCCATTCCCATTACCATTCTTGGTGCCATTGTGATTGTGCGAGCTACCTACTCCATGGGTATGCTTAAAATGTCCTCCCGGTCTAGGGGTAAAACGTGGCTTCTGCTGAGCTCCTTAATTATACTTTCTGTGACGCCCGGATAATCAAGCTACAGTAATCCTCTAGTAATGATGCCATGTCACCTCGATTATTGTTGATAATCTCGTGTTAGCTCAGAACCGAACCAAATTCAAATTTGAATTAAAGTCAAAACAATTAAAGTTTTCAAAAGTCAAACTAAATTGTTCCTAATGTGTCTAATAATCCATAATAAATGCTGGTGAAGAAATCATCTCTTAATAAAATACTTAATTGCACTAAATAAACTAAAACAATAGCAAAAACAATTATTTAAATGCTTTAAAATGATAAACAATTACAAACTAATATATTTAGGTGCCAAGTTAATTGTGACAGTGGTATAATTCCTATTACCAATTTAGGGATCATTTTTGTACTTCACAAAACTAAAATACAATCAGGAACAAAATAAAACAGAAAAGAAATAAAATACATAAAAAAAACAGAAACAACAAAAAGAGAGGAAAGACCCTCCCTGGCCGTTCGGCCCAGCTAGGCTACCAGGCCCACCTGGCTGGCCCATCCCGCCTCCCTTATCCCCTCACACCCCAACCGAACCCTAGCCCACGTTCCCCACTCGCTCCCCCCCCCGCTCGCTCGTTGTTCCCCCGATCTGGATCGAGATCGGGGCGAGGACCCGAAGCCGCCCGACGCCGCCCCGCGTCGTCCTCTGCTCGTTGGAGGGACGGGCCCCGACATTGCTGGCCTGCCTCCTGCGCCTCTGCTTCCTCCCGATGCCAGCCATCGCCATGGTTGCCGCGACTCCCCGTCCTCGACCTCTTCTCCAACCACGCCACATAGCCATCGCCATCACCGGTCTTCTCCGCCACAGTCATCTTCGTCCGCCGCCGTTCATCGTCGGTTCCGACGGCTTCACTACATCCCGCGCCTCCCCGAGCCTCTCCCCGTCAACGATGTGAGCTGGCGCGCCTTTCCCCTCTGCCTCCCCCTCGATCTGCATCCTCTAGTCGCCATGCTCGTCGGTTCCGTCCCGCGCTAGAAGTCGCCTTGGCCGGCGCTCCACTCACGCCGACACCCGCCCCAGGTCGCGCCCCGGCCTCCCGTTGCCGCACTCGGCCGTGCCCTTCACCAACGCGCGTGCCCGCGCCTATAGCCGCCGCTGCCCACACTCCCCTGCATCCGTCCTCACTCGGGCGCCTCCTCTCGCGCAGCCCGTCGCTCACCTCGCCTCGAGTCGCAGCGCCCCGCCGCCGGCCTGCTGCTGCATCCACTGCAGCTCGCCCCCGACTGGCTGCCGGCGCCCACGCCACGGGCCGCGTCCGAGGCCAGCCCCGTTCGGCCTCGGGCACGGGCACCATGCCCGCACCCAGCGCCCGACCCGCAAGGCCTCTGTGCCACAGACAACGGGGCCCACCCCCTGTGAACGAAAACAAAAAATAATAATACTAATTAAATTAATTTTTTTTAAAATGAATTAATAAATAATAACTAAAATTAATTAAAATGATAATTAATTAATTGATTAAAGGCTTAATTAAATTAATTAGTCTTGATTAGATTAACCTAATTACTAGTTAACTTAATTAACCCCCTGATTAGACTAATCAATCAATGACATGCGGGTCCCACACATAGTTGACC